>NC_056738.1:175422315-175609815 GCF_019279795.1 Protopterus annectens
AAGGCCAGGGGGATAGGAGGGCGGGATGGTTGCAGACAAATTAATCCACCTACTCAGATGGAACGTTATGGTAAGTACATAACTTCTAAATCTGAAGTAGGAGATTCATTTGTCTGCAACCTGTGGGACGAGTCCCCAGCTACCTGAATCTTGGGCGGCAGTCATGGAAGGATATTCCGGAGCACCGCAGAGCCAAAGGATGCTCTACCTCTAGATGTGATATCCAGCTTGTAATGAGAAATAAAGGTATGGGATGAAGCCCAAGTGGCTGCTGAACAAATGTCATCCAGAGGAATCCTAGCCTTAAAGGCTGCTGAGGTAGAAACTGACCAGGTTGAATGGGCATGGACTCCCTCTGGTGCGGGCCTCCCAGAGGCTTGATAAGCTAGAAGAATACACTGCGAAATCCAGCGTGACAAGGAGACTTTGGAAATTGGCTTACCCAGATTGAATTTGGCAAAGGAAATGAATAACTGGTCGGATTGCCTATGACCAGCTGTCCTGTTAAGAAAAAAACGAAGCTGCCTGTGAACATCCAAAGAATGCAGCTTGTATTCACACTTGTTCTGATATTTAGGGAAGAAAACACGGAGGTTAATGGACTGATTAATGTTTGCTTCTGAAGCTACTTTAGGAAGAAAGGAGGGATTGATCCTGAGGTATACGCGGTCCGGATGGAAGACCAAGTAAGGAGGCTTTGAAGATAAGGCTTGAAGTTCCGAAACTCTTTTGACCGAAGTAATGGCTACTAAGAAAGCAGTCTTGAGAGATAAAAATTTAAGATCTACTGTGGCCGCAGGTTCGAATGGAGGAGCGGTCAAGGCCTGAAGAACCAAAGACAGATCCCAAGGAGGAACCGCTTGCTTGACAGGGGGCCTAAGGAGAAAGGTGCCTTTAAGGAAGATTTTACACAATTTGGCAGACATAAGTGGTCCAGAGTCATGACCAACATGATAGTGAGAAATGGCCGCAAGCTGCACTTTGACAGTGGAACTACTGGCACCATCATTAAAGAGAGTGGTTAGGAAGTCTAGCACCAGAGGAAGGGGAACCGTGAAGGGATCTAGACCTTGCCGCTCCGCCCAAATGGAGAATCGTTTCCATTTACTGCGGTAAACTTTCCTGGTAGATGGTTTATGAGCCGCTACCAAGATGGCCTTAACGGGAGACGAGATACCGGGAGTCCTAATTAGGAGTGGAACTAGAGCAGCCAAGCAGTTAGCTTCAGGTTGTCGAGATTCGGAGGTGATAGGTTCAATGGATGCGATATCAGATCTGGAATGGGATCTAGAATCCAAGGTGGATTCACCGAGTGAGACCTTAGGAAAGGGAACCAGATCTATCGAGGCCAGAATGGGGCAATGAGGATCATTCTGCACCCCAACCGAGAGGCTTTCTGAAGAACTTGGAGCATCAGAGGCAAAGGGGGGGTAAGCATAAAGAAGACCGGGAGGCCAAGCATGCACCAGAGCGTCTCCCGGGGAATCCCCTGGAGGAGGGATTAGAGCGAAAAAACTGTCGCACTTGGTGTTTAAGGGAGACGCAAAAAGATCGCAACAAGGAGTTCCCCACCGTGCAAAGATATGTTTCGCTACTTGAGCATTGAGAGACCACTCGTACGGGGAGAGAATGGTGCGACTGAGCTTGTCCGCCAGGATGTTGGACCGACCCGGAATATGCATTGCAATGAGAAAGCGGTTGGTGGAGATCGCCCATTCCCACACTCTCATGGCTTCTCGACATAAGGGATAAGACCTGGTTCCCCCCTGTTTGCTGATGTACCAGACCACCGACATGTTGTCTGACTGAATCGCAATTGTTCCCAGGGGAAGAAAGGCCTGAAGTGCTCGCAACGCCAAGAGCACTGCTCTCATCTCTAGAACATTGATATGCAGGGAGGTCTCTGAGTCGTTCCACGTGCCTTGGACCGTCCTGCCTGCAAAATGCCCCCCCCACCCGAGGCGGGAGGCGTCCGTGGTCACCATGGCGAGAGGGGGAGAAGCACAAAAGGGGCGGCCTCCGTGGAGATCCTGTGAGTGGAGCCACCACAAGAGGGACCGCTTGCAAGCCTTGCTGATCACAATGGGATGATGCAGAGGTAGAGCAAGGTAAGACCACTGAACTTGAAGTGTCCACTGAAGAGCCCGCATGTTGAACCTGGCGAGAGGAAGAAGACATATTGCTGCCGCTATGGACCCTAGAGCCCTCAGGACCAATTCCGCCAGAACAGAGCTGGAGTGGAGGATGGCCCGCACCTGGAGTCGCAAATTCTGAACTCTGTCGGCTGTGAGGAATGCTAACTCCCTCGTGTCTAACCTGGCACCTATAAAATCTATCAACTGAGTAGGGGCCAGGTTGGATTTTGCTACATTTATCGTGATGCCCAAGCGGGGAGCTAGATGAAGAAAAGAATCTCGCGCCAATGATAGTAGATGCCTTGTTGGGGTGGTAAGGAGCCAGTCGTCCAGGTATGGGAAGACCTGCACCCCCTGAAGCCTCAGGTGGGCCGCAACCACTGCTAATACTTTGGTGAACACCCTGGGGGCTGTGGTGAGACCAAAGGGAAGGACCCTGAACTGGTAGTGACTGGCTCCCAGCCGGAAGCGAAGAAACCTCCTGGAACGTCTGCCCATTAGTATGTGATAGTACGCATCCTTGAGGTCTATAGAGCATATCCAGTGATCCTCTCCCAGAAGAGGGAGGATGGATTGCAAGGTGACCACCCGGAACTTCTCCTTGGGAACTGCCAGGTTTAACAGGGACAGGTCTAAAATTGGTCTTAGGTCCCCCGTCTTCTTTGGCACTAAAAAGAACCTGGAGTAGAACCCTGATCCGATCTGGTCTGGGGGGACGGGCTGGATGGCTCTTTTCCCCAGCAGATGGCCAATTTCTGCCGAAGCGGCCTCCCACTGACCGGGTGGAACGTCGGGGAGGGATTTGAGTTTTGGAATGTGATGAAAGGGGATCTTGTATCCTCTGGATATAATGCGGAGGACCCAGCGGTCTGATGTTATGGACTCCCATGCCGCTAGGTGCTCCGAAAAAGATTCCCCGACTGCCTACAGAGTGGATCAGTCGGGCAACCATTCAGGGCTGCTGCGCGGGCCATTCAGAGAAAGGTTCTCTGGACCCGAAGTTCCTGGGAGCCCCTCTGCCCCTGGGGCGGCGTCCTCCCTGTCCTCATCTGCCACGGAAGGACTGGTTGTCCGGAGCGGGTTGGGATTGCTGCGACTTCCGGAACCACATCTTCTTCTGGCCCTTTTGGTTCCTGGAGTAGGACCTCTGGGGCACAGAGAAGCGGATTCTGACAGCAGACAGCGTCTTCCCGTCCTTTTCGCTCTGGGTCAAGGTGTCGTGAACCGTCTTGCCAAAAAGGGCAGAACCATCGAAGGGGCGTTCGCAAAGGACACCTTGAAGGGCTCCGTGAAATCGCAATGGCGGAGCCAGGCCTGGCGTCTCGTGACTAGGCCTACTCCTGCAGCTCTAGCGGCTCCCTCAGTAGCATGGGACAGCAACCGCATAGAGGTATTTGTCACGGATCGAAGAGTGGCCATACAGGTGGTGTGCAAACGTTTGTCCTCCTCCGACATGGACTCAGGGGGGGATGCAGCGTATTCCTTAATAAGATTGCGCTGCATCCTGATCACATGTGCCAAGTAGTTGAGCGCCCTCACTGAGAAGGTTGCAGAACTAAACATTCGCTTCCCCAAGCGGTCCATCATCCGAGACTCCTTGCTCGGAGGGTGGACTGAGGGACTCTCCTGAGCGAGTTCCCTCTTGGTGGCTGCTGCCGTCAACATGGCATCTACAGGGGGCCCCTTACTCCAGTGGGCACGGTCTGCAGGGGGGCTAAGGATTCGGTCTGGCCTTTTGGGGATTGGCTCCACGGTGTCCGGTTCCTTCCATGCCCTGGTGGTAATGAGGTCCACCAGGGGGTTGGCAGGAGGGGACACCCAAGAGGTAGACGGGCCCGCTTCGAATGCCTCCAAGAACACGGACTCGTCCGAGGAAGACTTGGGGGCAGACCACCCCCCCTTATGCGAAGCATTTTCATGATGTCTCCAAAGGAGACATCCTTGGGGGGTGATCTTGAGGAGCCTTCCCCTTCCTTCAAATCAGTGTCTTCGGTTAAAGACTAAGGGGAGTCTATGTGCCTCCTTTTACACGTATGCTTGCGAGGGGCTTCCTCGGGGGGGCTGTCCGAGGAGCCCTCGCAAGCACTGTCTTGTTCCAAAGGAACAGCTTGGGGCACTGAAGCGGGCTGTCCCAGTGGCCGGATGGTGGAAGCCTGACCCAGTGCAGATGGAGTGCGGGACGGAGCCGAAGCAAGTGCCGGGGGTCCGGAAGCCCTCAACAGAGCCCTCTCCACTACATCAAAAGCCGAGGGGGAGCCAGCCCCGACCAAAGGATCCGAAAGTCGGCTCCCCCTCGGATCCGAAGAGTGGATCGGAGCTGGTCCCAAGACACTCGGATCCGAGGGACCAGTGCGCTCCGACACAGACGGCGCCAAAGGCACACTGAGTCCCCCGGATCCGGCTGGAGCCAGGCTCCGAGAGGTCGGATCCGAAACACTCGAGGGCAGGGTCAGATCCGGTACCTAGTACTATCGGCGCCGACCCACCCCGGCTCGGCGCTGCCGTTCGGAGCAGCTCGAACCACGGGTAGGGGTGGAGAATAGGTATAGGCTTGGAAAAATGGTCTCTTCCCAGGGGCAGGAGCACTCCCATCTGCATCTGGGCCTGGATGAACCTTCTCATCATCCGGTCCAGATCGGCATCAGAAAGGCTATACGTGGATCTCGAAGAGGCTACCGAGGTAGGCCTTGAGTGCCTCCTCGATAGCCTCGACGGAGATCGGGTCTCCTCCTCAGGCCCCGGTGAAAAGCAGACCGGAGACCGGAGCCGAGGGGGGGGGGAGAGCCAGTAGCCAAGGAGGCCGGAGGAGAAGCCCGCTTAGCTGGCGTGGCCGAAACGGAGGTCTCAGCCCGCTGCTTGTGGTGCTTCTCTCTCTCTTGCCTCTCTCTCCTCCACCCCAGCAGCGGGAGGTTGAGTCCCAGGTGGAGGAGGGGGAGCAGGCGAGGAGGGAACCGAGGCCACGGTACCCACCACAGGAGCGGGAGCCGAAGCCGAGTCCAGGGGGAGAAGTCCCGCCAGGACCAGCTTCGACCTCCGCTCCTTCAATGCCCTGGGGTTGAACCCTGCACAAATGGAACATCCAGAAGTGAGGTGTCCAACCCCAAGGCATCGAACGCACCGAGTGTGGTCATCAGCAGGGGATAGCTTATGGCCACACTCGGAGCACTTGGAGAATATTGCCTTAGGGGCTTCTGACATAATAAAGTCTTTTTTTTTTTTTTTTTTTTTTTTTTTTAAGAAAAAAAACAAAAGACAGAGACTAGTACTAAACTAGTACACACACAAGGCCCCACACAATACACTCACACAGAAACTCCGACCAGCGAGGGGAGGGTAGAAACTAAAAGTTTTTAAAATTAAAAATTTTAAGCTAAAAGTATCAAATTATGAAGGGGAACCTAACACAATCACTCAAATATCACCACAAATACTCAAATTAACGCTTTCTTTAAGTAGAAAAAATCACTTAGCTGAAGAGCTCAGAATCCAAGACCTGGTTACCAGCGCGGGAAACTAGATCTGAGGTCATGTAGGGAGAGCAGGGCATTATGGGTGAGGGGAGGAGCTAGGAGCTCGGATCCATAGCTGGATAAACCATGCCGGTTCGGATCCGATATCGGATCCATAACCCACAGGTTGCAGACAAATGAATCTCCTACTTCAGATTTGCCCATTGCCACACACAGAGTGCTTCCTGACAGAGAGGATAAGACCTGGTTCCTACTTGCTGGCAGTTTGGATTACAATTGTTCCAAAGGGGAAGGTTTCTTGGAATGCTTGCAATGCCAAAAGCACTGCCCTCATCTCTAGAACACTGATGTGCAAATTCGCCTCTAACTGGGACCAAATGCCTTGGACTGTCTTATACAGATAATACCCCACCCGCACTATTTGGGATGCTTACGTGGTCACTATAGCTTGGGTTTGAGGAGGGACAAAGGGTTGGCCCGACAACATTTTGTTGGGGTGAAGCCACGAACTTGAGTCTTTCTTGCATAGACCGGTGATCAAAACCTGAAGGGACAGTGGCTGATTCAGTGAAGACCACAGTGACACCAAGAGCCAATGTAGGATTCGTATGTGAAATTTTGCAAGGGGAACTAAAGCGATGGCGGATGCCATTGATCCTAGAGTGTTTGTTAACAGTCTTGCAGTCACTTTTTTACTGTGAATAATCTGGCTGATTTGCGATTTTATTCTTTGAAATCTTTCTGGGGTAAAAGATGCAGTAATGAGCCAGTCATCTAGGTATGAAAACATGTGGAATCCTTGCAGTCTGAAGTGAGATGCTACCACTGCCATGCATTTGGTGAACACCCTGGGGGCTGTGGTGAGACCAAAGGGCAGGGTTCTGAACGGACAATGACTGGCTCCCAGCCGGAAGCTCAGGAATCTTCTGGAACGCTTGTTCCTTTTATGAGATAATATGCATCCTGAAGATCTATTGAGTATATCCAATCATCTTTTATTAAAAATGGAAGTATAGACTGAACCATAACCATATGGAATTTGGTTTGTAAACATGACTTGTTCAACACACTGAGATCCAAAATTGGTCTCCAGTCCCGTTTTCTTTGGTACTGAAAAGAGTCTTGAGTAAACTCTGGATCCTATTTGGTCTGGTGGGACTGCTTATGTGACTCTTTTGCTGAGCAGTTTTTGAATTTCTAAGACTGCTGCATCCCTGAAACTGGGTGGAACTTTTGGGAATATTTTCGGTTGTCTAGGTTATTTTGAAAATGGGATATTGTAACATTCTAGTTATAATCCTTTGCACCCAATTGTCCGTTATTATACTTAGCCAGGCAGACAGCTGCAGGTATAATCTTCCCCCAACTGCCTCCAGAGGATGGCAATCTGGCCTACATTCAGGAGCACTGATAGGAGTTACCAGGGAATGAATCCCTGGAAACCGTATTTTGCGGCCCACCTCTGCCTTGAGGACAGCGTCTTCCATTTTAACTCTCCCATCTGCCCCGGCAGGAGTCATTGTCACACAAGTCCTATAAAGGTCCTTGGGACTTTTTAAACCATAGGCTCCCACTACTCTGGTTCCTGGAGTGGGACCATTGAGGAGTGGAAAAGTGCACACCTAGGCAGAAAAGGTCTTTCAATCCTTCTCACATCTGGCAAGGGTTTCTAACTTTGGGACCAAAAAGGGGATGTTCCCTCAAAAGGAGTACCGATGAAAGAAGACTTGAAAGGCTCCATAAACTTACATAAGCACATCCAGGCTTGTCTCCTCACGGCTATGCCAGAACCCGCTGTCCTAGTCATTCCCTTCAGCCGCGTGCACAATGGGCCTCATGGACGAATTACACAAAGTCAAGGGTTGCCAGCTGGGAAGCTACTTTATCCTGCACTCTCTCAGCTACGGCTCCTGTCAGAGTATCTGATAGCTCCTATCAGGTTTCGGAGTCTCGTAAAAAATGCCACGAAGTTCAAGGACCCCATTGCAAAGGGAAGTGTAGATTTGGGAAGTGCTTATATCCATCATCCTAGACTCTTTGTTAGAAGGATGGATAGTAGGATTTTCATCAGCAAATTCCTTTTTAGTGGCTGCTGGAATCACCATGGTATACTGGTATCCCTTTAGCCCAATGTTGGTGATTCTCACGAGCTGATAAAATGTGGTCTGATCCTTTGGGGATTGTCTCAATGGAACCCGGTATCTTCCAAGCCCACTGTGCAATGAATTTAGTTAGATCATCAGTGGGGGTAGAGATTCAAGAGGTAGATGATCAGGCACAGAAAGCCTGCAGGTACACCGATTCCTCTGAGGAAGGCTGAAGAAGTCCAGGTACCCCTCTGTTTCAGGATATCTAACATGTTTCAAACGAGACATCTTCCAGGGATGACCCTGGGGAACCTTCCCCTACATCAAAATCGGTATCTTCTCTGCAAGACTCTTCACGGAAGTCCAAGTGGTTCCTCTTGCACTTTCTCTTCAAAGGCACCTCCTCAGTGGGATGGACCGGAGAGGTATCTGAAGGGGACATAAAGTACAAATGTATACACTTACCGTAAATGTAGATATTTGAGTGTATTCACTGTTGCAGTCATTACCTGTGGGTTATCCCTGCTGTGGTAGCCCTCGGCCGGCCCGAATACCAGAGTCAATGTTTTTTTGCGTCGGCTGCCGTCGCCTGTAGTCTGACGTCAGGTTGTCAGTGCTATAAAGCAAGCCGGTCGACATCATTACATCAGTTTTTCTTGCCCTAACCTGTCAGAAGCACAAGGAAATAAGGAAAAGTGGTCCTGGTGGCTAAAAGCCACCGTGGGAAGCTCATGTCCCCCTAGGGGGAAGATGCTATATGGGGGATGGAGGGAGGGAAACCAGGACTGCAACAGTGAATACACTAACATCTACATTTATGGTAAGTGTACACAACTGTACTATAGTTCCTCGTGTTTCACTGCTGCAGTTATCATCTGTGGAAGGATTCCTAAAGCTGAGAAGAGGGGTGGAAGGATAGGTTAGAGTCCTAGGCATGGGTCAGCAGGCCCTGCAGACGCAAACCCTGCCCTAGACTTAGAAAAAATAGGTAGGTGGTAATGCTTTGTAATGGTACAGACAGAGGTCCGGGTGGCAGCTTCCAAGATGTCCCTGGTGGGGACTCCTCTGAGGAACGCTGTGGAAATGGAGGCTGCCCTAAGTGGAATGGGTACGGATAGACTGGGGGGTTCCCATGTGGTCTGTAGCAGAAATGGATACAGCGTGATATTAATTTGGAAATGGTTTGTTTGGAAATGGGCTTCCCCTCTGCCCCAGGGGCAAAGCTGACTTAAGTAGTTGGTCTGTTTTTCTGAATGGTTTAGTATGGTCCAGATAGTATCCTGAATTGTGTGTGCACGTCTAGTGAGTGTAGAATTCTTTCCCCCTTGTTTTGAGGGTTGGGAAAGAAGGCGGGCAGGTGTATGGCCTGGTTGATGGACACATCAGATACCATCTTGGGCATAAAGGAGGGGGTGACTCCTCAGGGAGACCCTGTCTGCATGGAAAATGCTGAAGGGCTTAACAGCCATGAGAGCCTGAAGCTCTGACACCCTTCTGGCTGAGGTGATAGCTAGTAGGAAGGCAGTCTTCCAGGAGAGATATTTCAATCCTGTAGAAGCAGCAGGTTCGAAAGGAGGCAAGGTTCGTTTTTCTAGAACATAATTCAGGTCCCAGGGTGGCGTGGGAGGCCATCTGGGAGGTCTGATATTAGAAGGCCCTCTGAGGAATTGCTCAATCAAAGGATGAGAGAAGAGGGGTGGGTCTGAATCGTAATGGGCACAAATGGCTGCGGTATGAATTTTAATAGAGGAGAAAGAGAGGCCACTATTGACCAACTCGACTAGGTAATCTAATATAAGAGGGATGGAAGGATGAGAGGTACTAACCCCTTTGGACTGGTTCCAAGAGCAGAATCTTTTCCATTTCCCTGTGTATGATTTTCTGGTGCTGGGCCTTCTGGCCTCTGTGATGATGTCTAGGACCGGTTTGCTTAACAGGGACTCCTTGTTAGCTTGTAAGGTATAAGCCATGCTGAAAGATTGAGAGTCTGTCAGTCTGGGTGCAGTATCTTCCACCTCACCTGGGTCAAGAGGTATGAGATCAGGGGAAGCTGCTTGGGGGGCTAGGTCAGGCTGCTTAGTAAGGTGTACCAATACTGTCTGGGCCAATCTGGAGCAATGGCCTTTGGTCTCTACTCCCTTATTCTGATCAATACCTTGGGAATAAAGGGCAGTGGAAGGAATGTGTACACAAAGAGGGAGCTCCCGGGGAAGGTCAAGGCATCCACCTTCCACCCTAGGAGGTGATACTCCCTGGTACAAAACTTTTACAAATGGTGACTAAGGTGTGAGTAAAGAGCTCCACTTCCAGAGTCCCCCACTCCTGAGTGATTTCCAGAAAGATTTCCCTGTGGAGCTGCCATTCGTGGGGGTCCAGTAAGTTTCTGCTTAGGTGGTCTGCCAGGGTGTTGATGACCCCTGGTAGGTAACTGGGCAATTAGGCGTAGAACCATGAAGATGGCTGTAAGCCAGAGGCTAAGGGCCAACCTGCACAGGGTGTAAGACTGGGTCCCTCCGTATGTTGATATACCACATTACTGTGGTGCTGTCTGTTTTGATAAGGAGAACCCCTGGCCTAAGATGGGGTTTAAAAGATGTCAGAGCCTTTTGTGTTGCCATAATTTCTTTCTGATTGATGTGCAAGTGAAGTTGCTGGGCATACCAAAGACCTTGGATGCACCTGCCTGCTAGATGAGTGGCCCAAGCTATGTCTGAGGCGTCGATGGTGATGGTCTGCCCAGAAAGGCAGAGTATGAAGGAAAGTACAGTTTTGTACCTACCACAAATGTAGATGTCCGATAGGTATGCATCTGCAGTCCTTACATATGGGTTGTCCTGCCTCAGGCAGCCCTTCGGTCGGCCGGATTCCAAAGTCTGGGTCTGGCATCGGCTGATGTCGCTCCTTTCCCGGCGCCAGAGCCTGGGGTATAAGCGTCAGCGCCATCTTCCTCAGTTTTACTTGCCCCAGATGCCAGGTGCCCTCTAAAGAAGGCTAAATTTGGAGAAAAGAATAAATTCCAATCATGCACAGCAATAAAAAACAAATACACCATAAAAGATAACCCCAGCTAGCTGAAAAGAGGGATAGTTACCCAAAGAATACCACTGAGGGGTAGGAGGGAGGGAAAACCTGACTGCAGATGCATACCTATCGGACATCTACATTTATGGTAGGTACAAAACTGTACTATGTCCTTCAAGGATGCATCTGCAGTCCTTACATATGGGTAGAATACCATAGCCAAGCTTGGGGAGGTAGGACCTAAGAAAAGGATGGTGTAGCTAACATGCCCTGCAGGACTGCAGTAGCAAAGCATGCTCTGGATCTGGAATATAAAGGCAAGTTGTAATGCTTGGAAAATGTATGCACAGAGCTCCATGTAGCAGCTTCTAAAATGTCCTTTGTAGCCACCCCTCTTAAGAAGGCTGTGGAGGTGGCCGTTGCTCTGGTGGAATGAGGTCTGATGTTAGCTGGCACAGCTTTTCCATGAAAGGAGTAACATAACTGAAAGCAATTTCCTATCCATTTTGAAATTGTTTGTTTGGAAATTGCTTTTCCTTGTACACCGGCAGCATATGCTACAAACAGTTGGTCAGTTTTTCTGTAAGGCTTAGTTCTGTCCAAGTAGTAGCGCAACTGTGTGTGAATGTCCAGGGTATGCAGAAGTTTCTCTCCCTTATTTTGTGGGTCTGGAAAGAAAGTAGGCAGGTGGATAGCTTGGTTTAGTGAGACTCTGGATACCACCTTTGGCATGAATGAAGGATTGGTTCTCAAAGAGACTCTGTCCTTATGGAAAATGAGAAATGGTTGTACTGCCATGAGGGCCTGTAACTCAGATACTCTTCTTGCTGAGGTAATGGCCAGAAGGAAGGCAGTCTTCCAAGACAGGAATTGCAGTTCTGAAGATGCTGCTGGTTCAAAGGGAGGTAGAGTTAATTTTTCCAACATGAAGTTAAGGTCCCATGCAGGCACTGGAGGTCTCCTTGGAGGGTTGATGTTTTTTATCCCTCTTAGAAACTGCCTTAGCAGAAGATGAGAAAATACAGGTGGATCAGTGTTATACTCTGCTGAAATAGCTGAAGCATTAATTTTTATGGATGAATAAGAAAGGCCATTATGGAGCATTTCAGCCAAGTATTCAAGGATATGTGGAATGCTCATCACTGTCACGTCCTGACCCTTTGTGGTGCTCCAGGTTCGAAATCTTTTCCATTTTGCTGAGTATGCCTTTCTTGTGGAAGGCCGCCGAGCTTCCATGATGATATCCTTTACCCTCTTGGTTAGTTTATCCTGGTTAGGAGTCAAGGTATTTTCCAGGCTGTCAGCTGCAAGGTTTTTAGACTGGAGTGTAGAGTTTTGTAATTGTGCTGTGTCAGAAGTAGTGGCCATTGTGGTAGAGGCCACGGTTTCGTGCGTGACATGGTCTTTAACAGTGGATACCAGTGTTGTCTTGGCCAGTCCGGGGCTATCAGAATCACTTTTGGTTGTTCTGTCCTGATCTTCAGTAAGACCTTGGTCATTAACAGAAGCGGTGGGAATGCATATACTGTTAGAGCCTTCCAGCTGAAGGATAGGGCGTCCACTTTGCATGCTTGGGGATGGTATGTCCTTGTGCAGAATTTCTTCAGTTGATGGTTGTGGGGGGAGGCAAAAAGATCTATGTTCGGCTTTCCCCATGCTTGTGCTATCTGAAGAAAAATGTCTGGATGCAACATCCATTCGTGTGGATCCATGGTGTTTCTGCTTAGGCTGTCCGCCAGCACATTGTCCTTTCCTGGTACGAACTGGGAATGCAGCTCTATGTTGAGTTTTAGGGAAAGCTCCCAAAGATTCATTGCCAGCCTGCAAAGAGGGTAGGAATGGGTACCTCCTTGCTTGTTTATGTACCACATAACTGTGGTATTGTCTGTCTTTATTAGCAGGTGACCTTGATGCAGGAAATGTTTGAAGGCCTCGATTGAATGTATCACTGCCAGCATTTCCTTTTGGTTGATGTGAAGGCGCAATTCCTTTTGTGTCCATTGCCCTTGAATACATCTGCCCTTCATGTGTGCTCCCCATCCATGGTCTGAGGCATCCGTTGTAATGGTTTGGCTGATATGAGGCTTGCTAAAAGGTAGACCCATGTTTGACTGGCTTGCTTGTGCCCACCACTGAAATTCTTTTTGGAGGCATGGGATGAGGGGGATCAAAACTTCTAGGCTGTGACTGTGTTGAGACCATAGACTCCTTAGGTACCATTGTAGTTTCCTCATATGCAGCCTTGCTTGTGGAATCATAAGAATGCAAGATGCCATGAAACCCAAGGCCTGCAGGATTTTCCTTGCAGTCAGCTGGGTTTGTGTTGTCAGATATCTGAAATAATCCGGTAATTGTTTTTGTTTTTCTTCTGTGAGAAAAGCCATTTGGGTGATTGTATCCAGCTTTGCACCCAGGAAAATTATTCGTTGGGATGGAACAAGTCTTGATTTCTGAATGTTGACTGTATATCCCAAGGCCTGTAGTAGGCGGATGGCATAGTTCAAGTGTTTTACCAATGTTTGTTGGCTGTCCGCTTGTATAAGGCAGTCGTCCAGGTATGGGTATATTTGAATCCCCTGAAGTCTGCAATGTGCAATTACTGATGCCAGGCATTTCGTGAATACTCTGGGCGCAGTAGATAAGCCAAAGGGCAATGCTGAGAATTGATAATGCTCTGAACCTGCAAGAAATCTGAGGTGTCTTCTGCAACTTTGTCTGATAGGGACATGCAGGTATGCCTCCTTGAGGTCTAGAGTTACCAGCCAGGACCCCTTGCCCAGCATGGGAAGGAGCTGCTGTAAGGTCAGCATTTTGAATTTTGGCACGATGAGATAAGTATTCAGTGCGGACAAGTCCAGAATAGGCCTCCATTGCTTTTCTTTTCTTGGAACAAGGAATAGTCTGGAATAAAATCCTTGGCCTTGTTCTGTATAAGGAACCTTTTCTATTGCCTTCATTTGTAGTAGTTTGGAAATTTGCTTGAAAGCCTCTGCCCTTTGATTTGGTGGCAGGTTTGGCATGCCTTGTCTTTTTGGTAATGTATGAAAATGGAATCTGTATCCTTTGTCTATTATTTGCAGTATCCATTTGTCCTTTGCAATACTGTGCCAATTTTCTGAGAATAGTGATAGCTTTCCCCCCAAAGGTGCTTCCAATTGAGCCCTGGTTGGCGGAGTCAAAGTCAAGTCATTGAGTTTGTCCTTGTGCAGCAGTGGAAGGTCCTGCACTACCTCTCTGGTTTGGAGGCTGCCATTGACGCCCTCTGTAGGAGCCTCGAGATTGCCCTCTACCTCTGGCACACCTGTTTTTGCCTCTCTGAAATCTGTCTGTGTCCGGAAAGGACCAATTCTTAGAAGGCCAATTTCTGCTGAATCTTGGTGGTTGGACCTGGAGAAAATCTTTGACTGTTTGTACTGATTTAGCCTTTTCCTCAAATTTCTTTAAGACCTCTTGAGCCGTGGAACCAAATAACTTTTGTTTTTCCAGTGGTGCATCCAGAAGCTTTGCTTTAACATGATCTGGCAGTGTTTGTTCCTTCAGCCAAGCATGCCTACGTATGACTGCACCTGTCATTGCTGACCTACATGAAGCCTCCAATGCATCATAACCACACTGTAAGAAATGGTTGCTAACCTGCTGAGAGTTATGCACCAGATCCTGAAGCGCCTTGCGGTCTAAGGGTTCAGGCGAGGATAGTTTTTTATGCAACTCATCTAACAGATACTCTTGGTACTGTATCATATGGAATTGACAATTTAAAGCTCTCATAGAAAGAGTGGAAGAAGTGTACACTTTTTTACCCCATCTCTCTAAAGCCTTGGATTCCCTTTCAGAAGGAAGTGGATTCTTGGCAGTGGTGGTTGCAACCCCTTTAGGGCCCTGGGAAATAGTTTCTGGGTCAGCAGACTGGCCCTTGTAAAGGTATAGATGTGAGTCAGGGACCCTGTAGTACCTGTCAGGTTTGACAGGAGCCGGAGGAAGGAGTCAGGGAAGTACTAGACTCAGAGAATACATCTTCTATAACACTTAAAACAGGAGGTATAGCCAAAGGCCTATGCTGAGGTAAGTGTAGAAAAGTCCTTAATCTCTTCCTGGAATCAGAGAATTCCTGGCCTTGCCAATTGAAATGCTCTCTCATGGAGTGAAGGGTCTCCCCAAAAGAGAACTCTTCAGGGGAGGCCGGGGAATAGATTCCTCTGCATCAGAATCCTCGTAGGCCGGAAGGGCCTTCTCCTGGTAGTCTGAAAGGGCAGAGTCATCTGCGGCCTCATCTGAAGACTGGGGATCTGTCTGCTCAACCCTGGGCCTTATGCCTGGAGGTGGTTGAGAGCCCCTGTCCGGATGTGGCTGAGAGCCCCTGATTAAAGAGATAAGGTCTTCAGCCAAACTTAAGATTTGTGAACCGGTAGTGGATCCCTGAGGAATAGCCTTGGGAGGTAGAGTTTTTGTCTGTTTAGCAGCTTTAGCCCTTGTAAAGGCCTTAATGGACATGGATACAGGAGGCCTGGCTGCCCCACGTGCTGGAGTAGTTTTGTCAACAGAAATGGTGTCGGATATTTCCTGAGCACCGGTTTCAGAAGGTAGTTCTATGACCGACTCAGGGATGGCCTCTGGTACGAAGTTACCGGTTGTGCGGTGTCGTTGGTCGGAAGCGGTAGAGCTTCGGCTTCAGTAGAGCCCGAGACACTCGCGGCAAGCCTAGGCGTATCGGCGAAACCGCGGACCGCGTGTGTCGGTCCTTATCCTTTCGTTTTTGGGTAAATGAGCTGTCGGAATTTCCGGCGGCATGATATAGCAGAATTTTTCTCCAAAAATTCCTCTGCAAACTCTGCCCGACGCCTAAGAGTGTGTTTATTGAAGGAAGCAGAGGCTGAACAGGCCGAGACGGCGTGGTCTGGGCCTAGGCAGGGTAAGCAGTAAGAGTGGAAATCCTTATGAGGTATTTGTTTCCCACAAGATAAACAATTATTAACTTTAACCGCTTGATCTGACATCGGCTGAGGCAAGAAAGAGTCCCCAACGGGTACTTAGCTTTTGAAGTCTTCGGTATCTGAAATCACAGGAGCTGGCCGACCGGCACCTGCGAACTGCTTCTGCCGGGCACCTCGCGGCAAGAAAGACTGAGGAAGATGGCGGGCTGACGCTTTTATACCCCAGGCTCTGGCGCCGGGAAAGGCGACATCAGCCGACTCGGACCCAGACTTTGGAATCCGTCCGACCGAAGGGCTGCCTGAGGCAGGACAACCCATATGTAAGGACTGCAGATGCATCCTTGAAGGACATGACCCTTGTTCCTGGCACAGGCCTCTGCGCACCAGAGAAACTCAGCCCTTATACATTGTATCAGAGGGAGAGAGGTCTCTAGGGACTAAAAGTGCTGGCACCAAAGGTTCTTGAAATACTGCATTACCAGGCTATAATTCATACCACACCTTTCGGCCACCTAATCTGGACCGAAACACTAAGGGCGGAGGCGTGTCCATATTTATTACGGATACCCACACCTCCAGGCTAGTTGCTAAGCATAATGCATCCAAGATTATCACCCTAATGGCACTCGAGAGCACCTTAAGCCATCTAACCTGGCAACCTGGCTAAGTTCTAAAGAACCGACGTCCGGGACTGCCGGTTCCTCAACCCTAGGCTTCACTGTTTTGTCCTTGCGCTCTTTAGAAGCGGCCGGAGCATCCGACGGCATTTTTAATTGAACGCTTCCCAAACACTAACCTGGCACAGTCTAACCTCCTCTTAATAGTGCTTTGTTAAACTAGCACAAGAGCGCAACCAACAACGCGTGCTCAGGCCCTAAACAAGGTATACACAAGGTATAATCCCTATGAGGTATCTGTTTCCCACAAGAAATACAGTTATTCACTTTTTCTGACATCCGTAAATACTGAGGCAAGAAAACCAAAATGTTCCCCAACGGGTACTTAGCCAACTCTGTTTCGGTCTGAAACTCGGTTTGAATATTTCAGAACGCCAACCTGCACTTTCATAAAACTGCTTCTGCACACACATCGGACCATGCGGCAAAAAAGGCCAGGGATATGGCGTCGGTCATGCGCATTAGTACCCTGGCGTGCGGCGTCAGTCATCACCCTGACCGGCGATCAGCCTTCTCTCTGGTATTCGGGCGACTGGAGACGGACCTTCACCCAATAGTCAGGACTGCAGCAATGGAAGGTGAAGAACGCATCCTGCACAGGGTGTAGACTGGGTCCCTCCGTGTGTTGATATACCACATTACTGTGGTGCTGTCTGTTTTGATAAGGAGAACCCCTGGCCTAAGATGGGGTTTAAAAGATGTCAGAGCCTTTTGTGTTGCCACTTAATTTCTTTCTGATTGATGTACGAAGTGAAGTTGCTGGGCATACCAAAGACCTTGGATTACACCTGCCTGCTAGATGGTGGCCCAAGCTATGTCACCAGGCGTGAGTGGTGATGGGTCTGCCCAGAAGGCCAAGAGTATGAAGAAAGTACAGTTTTGTGTGCACCACCACAAATGTAGATGTCCGATAGGTATGCATCTGCAGTCCTTACATATGGGTTGTCCTGCACTCAAGGCAGCCCTTGGTCGGCGGTTCCAAAGTCTGGGTCTGGCATGTTGATGTCTGCTCTCCTTTCCCGGCGTCAAGCGCCTGGGGTGGCGTCAGCGGCGCCATCTTCCTCAGTTTACTTTTAGATGCCAGGTGCCCTCTAAAAGAGGCTAAATTTGGAGAAAAGAATAAATTCAATCATGCAACTTTATTAAAAACAAATACACCATAAAAGATAACCCAGCTAGCTGAAAAAGGGGATAGTTACCCAAAGAATACCACTGAGGGTAGGAGGGAGGAAAACCTGACTGCAGATGCGCTTCTGCTCGGACATCTACATTTATGGTAGGTACAAAACTGTACTATGTCCTTCAAGGGTACATCTACCCAGTCCTTACATATCGTGATGAATACCATAGCCAAGCTTGGGAGGTGGGACCTAAGAAAGGATGGTGTAGCTAACATGCCCACAGGACTGCAGTAGCAAAGCCTGCTTTCTGGATCTGGAATATAAAAGACAGGATTGTAATGCTTGGAAAATGTATGCACACAGAGCTCCATGGCAACTTCTAAAATGTCCTTTGTAGCCACCCTCTTAAGAAGGCTGTGGAGGTGGCCGTTGCTCTGGTGGAATGGGTCTGATGTTAGCTGGCACAGCTTTTCCATGAAAGGAGTAACATAATAACTGAATGCAATTTCCTATCCATTTTTGAAATTGTTTGTTTGGAAATTACTTTTCCTTGTACACCGGCAGCATATGCTGCCACAAACGTTTAGTCCAGTTTTCTGTAAGGCTTAGTTCTGTCAAGTAGTAAGCGCAGCTGTGTGTGTGAATGTCAGGGTATGCAAGTTTCTCTCCCTTATTTTGTGGGTCTGGAAAAGTAGGCAGGTGGGATAGCTTGGTTTGAGTGAGACTCTGGATACCACCTTTGGCATGGATGGAGATTGGTTCTCTCCAAGAGACTCTGTCCTTATGGAAAATGAGAAATGGTTGTACCACCATGAGGCCTGTAACTCAGATACTCTTCTTGCTGGGGTAATGGCCAGAAGGAAGGCAGTCTTCAATTGGGAATTGCTGGTTCTGAAGATGCTGCGTTTCAAAGGAGGTAGAGTTAATTTTCCAACATGAAGTTAAGGTCCCATGCAGGCACTGGAGGTCTCCTTGGAGGGTTGATGTTTTATCCCTCTTAGAAAACTGCCTTAGCAGAGGATGAGAAAATACAGGTGGATCGGTGTTATACTCTGCTGAAATAGCTGGAAGCATTAATTTTATGGATGAATAAAGAAAGGCCATTATGGAGCATTTCAGCCAAGTATTCAGGATATGTGGAGATACTCTCATCACTGTCACGTCCTGACCCTTTGTGGGGCCACTCCAGGTTGAAATCTTTCCATTTGCTGGGTATGCCTTTCTTTGCTTGTGGAAGGCGCGAGCTTCCATGATGATATCCTTTACCCTCTTGGTTGGTTTATCCTGGTTAGGAGTCAAGGTATTTTTCAGGCTGTCCCAAGCTGCAGGTTTTTAGACTGGGTGTAGAGTTTGTAATTGTGCTGTGTCAGAAGTAGTGGCCATTGTGGTAGAGCCCGCGGTTTCGTGCGTGACATGGTCTTTAACAGTGGATACCAGTGTTGTCTTGGCCAGTCGGGGCTATCAGAATCACTTTTGGTTGTTCTGTTCTGATCTTCCAGTAAGACCTTGGTCATTAACGAGAAGGCGGTGGGAATGCATATACTGTTAGAGCCTTCCAGCTGAAGGATGGGCGTCCACTTTGCATGCTTGGGGATGGTATGTCCTTGTGCAGAATTTCTTCCAGTTGATGAATTTGTGGGGGAGGCAAAAGATCATGTTCGACTTTCCCATGCTTGTGCTATCTGAGAAAAATGTCCTGGATCTACAACATCCATTAGGTAATGGATCCATGTTGTTTCTGCTTGTCCGCCAGCACATTGTCCTTTCCTGATGCCAGAACTGGAATGCAGCTCTATGTTGAGTTTTAGGAAGCTCCCAAGATTCATTGCCAGCCTGCAAAGAGATTAGGAATGGGTACCTCCTTGTTATGTACCCACATAACTGTGGTATTGTCTGTCTTTATTAGCAGGTGACCTTGAGTGCAGGAAATGTTTGGAAGGCCTCAGATTGAATGTATCCTGCCAGCATTTCCTTTTTGGTTGATATGAAAGTATAATTCCTTTTTGTCCATTGCCCATGAGGCCATCCACCCTTCATGTGTGCTCCCCATCCATGGTCTGAGGCATCCGTTGTAATGGTTTGGCTGATGGGAGCTTGCTAAAGGTAGACCCATATTTGACCTTTAGCTTGCTTGCCCACCACTGAAATTCTTTGGAGGCATGGGATGAGGGGATCAAAACTTCTAGGCTGTGACTGTGTTGTGACCATAGACTCCCTTAGGTACCATTAGTTTCCTCATATGCAGCCTTGCTTGTGGAATCATAACAAAGAACACAAGATGCCATAGGCCCCAAGGCCGCAGTTTTCCTTGCAGTCAGCTGGGTTTGTGTTGTCAGATTTCTAATCCGGTAATTGTTTTGTTTTCTTCTGAGAAAAAGCCATTTGAGTGATTATATTCAGCTTTGCACCCAGGAAAATTATTTGTTAGGATGGAACAAGTCTTGATTTCTGTGAATGTTGACTGTATATCCCAAAGCAGGCCTGCAAGTAGGCGGATATGGCATGGTTCAAGTGTTTACCAATGTTTGTTGGCTGTCCGCTTGTATAAGGCAGTCGTCCAGGCATGGTATATTTAAATCCCTGAAGTCTGCAATGTACAGTACTGATGCCAGGCATTTACATTGCTGAATACTCTGACAGTAAGGCCAAGCCAAAGGGCAATACTGAAAATTGATAATGCTCTGAACCTGCAAGAAATCTAGGTGTCTTCTGCAACTTTGTCCCCAGTGAGGACATGCAGGTATACCTCCTTCAGTCTAAAATTTTCCAGCCAGGACCCCTTGCCTTGCCGGAAGGAGCTGCTGTAAGGTCAACATTTTGAATTTACAGCACAATGAGATAAGTATTCAGTACGGACAAGTCCAGAATAGGCCTCCATTGCTTTTCTTTTCTTAGAGACAAGGAATAGTCTAGAACCAAAATCCTTGGCCTTGTTCTGTAAAAGGAACCTTTTCTATTACCTTCATTTGTAGTAGTTTGGAAATTTGCTTGAAAGCCTCACCCTTTGATTTGGTAGATTTTGGCATACCCTTATCTTTTGGTAATGTATGAAAATGGAATCTGTATCCTTTGTCTATTATTTGCAGTATCCATTTGTCCTTTGCAATACTGTACCATTTCTGAAAGAATAGTACGATAGCTTTCCCCCAAAGGTGCTTCCAATTGGGCTAGTTTGAGTCAAGTCAAATCATTGAGGAAGGTTTGTCCTTGTGCGCTTGATGGAAGGTCCTGCACTACCTCTCTGGTTTGATACCATTGACACCCTCTGTAGGAGCCTCGAGATTGCCTCTACCTCTGGCACACCTGTTTTGCCTCTCTGAAATCTGTCTGTGTCCCGGAAGGACAATTCTTAGAAGGCCAATTTCTGCTAGATCTTGGTGGGTGGACCTGGAAAATCTTTGACTGTTTGGCCCACTGATTTAGCCTTTCCTCAAATTTCTTTAGAACCTCTTGAGCCGTGAGACAAATATAACTTTTGTTTTCCAGTGGTGCATCCAGAAGCTTTGCTTTAACATGATCTAGCAGTGTTTGTTCCTTCAATAGCATACCTCATTATGACTACACCCTGTCATTGCTGTTCACGCTGACTTCCAATGCATCATAACACACTGTAAAAATGGTTGCTAACCTGCTGGGGAGTTATGCACCAGATCCTGAGCGCCTTGCGGTCTAAGGTTCAGAAGCGGGGATAGTTTTTTATGCAACTCATCTAACAGATACTCTTGGTACTATCATATATGGAATTGACAATTTAAAGCTCTCATAGAAAGAGTGGAAAGAAGTGTACACTTTTTTACTATCTCTCTAAAGGCATGGTTCCCTTTCAGAGGAAGTGGATTCTTGGCAGTGGTGGTTGCAACCCTTTTAGGGCCCTGGGAAATAGTTTCTGAATTCAGCAGACTGGTCTTTATAAAGTATAGATGTGAGTCAGGGACCCTGTAGTACCCTGTCCAGGTTTGACAGGGCGAGGAGGAAGGGTCAGAGTACTAGACTCCAGAGGAGCTGCATCTTCTATAACCTGCCAAGTGGGAGGAGGTATAGCCAAAAGGCTATGCAGGAGTAAGTGTAGAAAGTCCTTAATCTCTTCCTGGAATCAGAGATTCAGCCTTGCCAATTAGTACTCTCTCATGGGTGAAGGGTCTCCCAAAGAGAGCTCTTCAGGGGAGGCCGAGGGTGATTCCTCTGCATCAGAATCCTCGTGGGCCGGAAGGGCCTCTCCTGCTGGTATAGTCTGAAGGGCAGGAGTCATCTAGGCGGCCTCATCTGAACTGAGGGATCTGTCTGCTCAACCCTGGGCCTTATGCCTGGAGGTGGTTGAGAGAGCCCTGTCCGGATGTGGCTGAGAGCCCCCTGATTAAAGAGATAAGGTCTTCAGCCAAACTTAAGATTTGTGAACCCGGTGGTGGATCCCTGAGGAATAGCCTTGGGAGGTAGGTTTTGTCTGTTTAGCAGCTTTAGCCCTTGTAAAGGCCTTAATGGACATGGATACAGGAGCCTGGCTGCCCCACGTGCTGGGTAGTTTTGTCAACAGAAATGGTGTCGGATATTTCCTGAGCACCGGTTTCAGAAGGAAGTAGTTCTATAGGCGCTACGACTCAGGGATGGCCTCTGGTACCGAAGTTACGGTTGTCTTGATGTCGTTGTTCCGGGCGGTAGGGATTTCCGGCTTCAGTAGGCCGAGACGCTTTCGCGGCGAGCCTAGGCGTGGGTCGGCCCGAGCAGCGGACAGCGTTATTAATGGTCATATCCTTTCGTTTTGGGTAAATGAGCTACAGCCGGCGAGGAATTTCCGGCTGACATGATATAACAGAATTTTTCTCAAACAATTCCTCTGCAAACTCTGCCCGGCGCCTAAGAGTGTGTTTATTGAAGGAAGCAGAGGCTGAACAGGCAAGAGGCAGTGGTCTGAGCCTAAACGGGAGTAAGCAATGAAGTGGAAATCCTTGCCAGGGTATTTGTTTCCACAAGATAAACAATTATTAACTTTGTAACGTTTGATCTGACATCGGCTGAGGCAAGAAAAGAGAGTCCCCTTGAAGTGCTTAGCACGAAGTCTTGATATCTAATCCTGGAGGAGCTGGCCGACCGCCACCTGCGAACTGCTTCTGCTTCCGGGCACCTCGCGGCAAGAAAGACTGAGGAAGATGGCGTCGGCTGGCGCTTTTACTACCCAAGTAGCTCTCTGGCGTCGGGGAAAGGAAGCGACATCCAGCCCGGCCTTGGGACAGACTTTGGAATCCGTCCGACCGAGGCTGCCTGAGGCAGGACAACCCATATCTTAAGGACTGCAGGTACATCCTTGAAGGACATGACCCTTGTTCCTGGCACTGAGCCTCTACGCACCAGAGAAACTCAGCCCACTTATACATTGTATCAGAGGGAGAGAGGTCTCTAGGGACTAAAAGTGCTAGCACCAAGGTTCTTGAAATACTGCATTACCAGGCTATAATTCATACACACCTTTCGTACTAATCTGGACCGAAACACTAAGAGCCGGGCGTGTCCATATTTAATCTGAGGATACCCACACCTCCAGGCTAGTTGCTAAGCATAATGCATCCAAGATTATCACCCTAATGATCCTTTTCTATTGCCTTCATTTGTAGTAGTTTGGAAATTTGCTTGAAAGCCTCTGCCCTTTGATTTGGTGGCAGGTTTGGCATGCCTTGTCTTTTTGGTAATGTATGAAAATGGAATCTGTATCCTTTGTCTATTATTTGCAGTATCCATTTGTCCTTTGCAATACTGTGCCAATTTTCTGAGAATAGTGATAGCTTTCCCCCCAAAGGTGCTTCCAATTGAGCCCTGGTTGGCGGAGTCAAAGTCAAATCATTGAGTTTGTCCTTGTGCAGCAGTGGAAGGTCCTGCACTACCTCTCTGGTTTGGAGGCTGCCATTGACACCCTCTGTAGGAGCCTCGAGCTTGCCCTCTACCTCTGGCACACCTGTTTTTGCCTCTCTGAAATCTGTCTGTGTCCGGAAAGGACCAATTCTTAGAAGGCCAATTTCTGCTGAATCTTGGTGGTTGGACCTGGAGAAAATCTTTGACTGTTTGTACTGATTTAGCCTTTTCCTCAAATTTCTTTAAGACCTCTTGAGCCGTGGAACCAAATAACTTTTGTTTTTCCAGTGGTGCATCCAGAAGCTTTGCTTTAACATGATCTGGCAGTGTTTGTTCCTTCAGCCAAGCATGCCTACGTATGACTGCACCTGTCATTGCTGACCTACATGAAGCCTCCAATGCATCATAACCACACTGTAAGAAATGGTTGCTAACCTGCTGAGAGTTATGCACCAGATCCTGAAGTTGCGGTCTAAGGGTTCAGGCGAGGATAGTTTTTTATGCAACTCATCTAACAGATACTCTTGGTACTGTATCATATGGAATTGACAATTTAAAGCTCTCATAGAAAGAGTGGAAGAAGTGTACACTTTTTTACCCCATCTCTCTAAAGCCTTGGATTCCCTTTCAGAAGGAAGTGGATTCTTGGCAGTGGTGGTTGCAACCCCTTTAGGGCCCTGGGAAATAGTTTCTGGGTCAGCAGACTGGCCCTTGTAAAGGTATAGATGTGAGTCAGGGACCCTGTAGTACCTGTCAGGTTTGACAGGAGCCGGAGGAAGGGAGTCAGGGGAAGTACTAGACTCAGAGAATACATCTTCTATAACACTTAAAACAGGAGGTATAGCCAAAGGCCTATGCTGAGGTAAGTGTAGAAAAGTCCTTAATCTCTTCCTGGAATCAGAGAATTCCTGGCCTTGCCAATTGAAATGCTCTCTCATGGAGTGAAGGGTCTCCCCAAAAGAGAACTCTTCAGGGGGGGAGGCCGAGGGAATAGATTCCTCTGCATCAGAATCCTCGTAGGCCGGAAGGGCCTTCTCCTGGTAGTCTGAAAGGGCAGAGTCATCTGCGGCCTCATCTGAAGACTGGGGATCTGTCTGCTCAACCCTGGGCCTTATGCCTGGAGGTGGTTGAGAGCCCCTGTCCGGATGTGGCTGAGAGACCCTGATTAAAGAGATAAGGTCTTCAGCCAAACTTAAGATTTGTGAACCGGTAGTGGATCCCTGAGGAATAGCATTGGGAGGTAGAGTTTTTGTCTGTTTAGCAGCTTTAGCCCTTGTAAAGGCCTTAATGGACATGGATACAGGAGGCCTGGCTGCCCCACGTGCTGGAGTAGTTTTGTCAACAGAAATGGTGTCGGATATTTCCTGAGCACCGGTTTCAGAAGGTAGTTCTATGACCGACTCAGGGATGGCCTCTGGTACCGAAGTTACCGGTTGTGCGGTGTCGTTGGTCGGAAGCGGTAGAGCTTCGGCTTCAGTAGAGCCCGAGACACTCGCGGCAAGCCTAGGCGTATAGTCGGCCGAAACCGCGGACCGCGTGTGTCGGTCCTTATCCTTTCGTTTTTTGGGTAAATGAGCTGTCGGAATTTCCGACGGCATGATATAGCAGAATTTTTCTCCAAACAATTCCTCTGCAAACTCTGCCCGACGCCTAAGAGTGTGTTTATTGAAGGAAGCAGAGGCTGAACAGGCCGAGACGGCGTGGTCTGGGCCTAGGCAGGGTAAGCAGTAAGAGTGGAAATCCTTATGAGGTATTTGTTTCCCACAAGATAAACAATTATTAACTTTAACCGTTTGATCTGACATCGGCTGAGGCAAGAAAGAGTCCCCAACGGGGTACTTAGCTTTTTTGAAGTCTTCGGTATCTGAAATCACAGGAGCTGGCCGACCGGCACCTGCGAACTGCTTCTGCTTCGGGCACCTCGCGGCAAGAAAGACTGAGGAAGATGGCGTCGGCTGACGCTTTTATACCCCAGGCGCTCTGACGTCGGGGAAAGGAGCGACATCAGCCGACTCCGGACCCAGACTTTGGAATCCGGCCGACCGAAGGGCTGCCTGAGGCAGGACAACCCATATGTAAGGACTGCAGATGCATCCTTGAAGGACATGACCCTTGTTCCTGGCACAGGCCTCTGCGCACCAGAGAAACTCAGCCCTTATACATTGTATCAGAGGGAGAGAGGTCTCTAGGGACTAAGAGTGCTGGCACCAAAGGTTCTTGAAATACTGCATTACCAGGCTATAATTCACACCACACCTTTCGGCCACCTAATCTGGACCGAAACACTAAGGGCGGAGGCGTGTCCATATTTATTACGGATACCCACACCTCCAGGCTAGTTGCTAAGCATAATGCATCCAAGATTATCACCCTAATAATGGGAGATTTCAACTACCCCACCATTAACTGGGAAAACTACTCATGTACCAACTCTTTTGCTCAACGTTTTCTGGAATTCATAAATTCCAACGCCTTGGATCAACTTATCCACACCCCCCCAGGGGCAGCAATATCCTTGACCTGGTCATTACCATGGGTGACTGGAGTTCCACACCAAAGGTCAATTCCTCATTGGTCAGATCCGAGCACAAGCTAATCACCCTAGACATCCACATCCCGTCCCTACCCCCCATTATGGAAACTACCGTAAACAATTTCTCCAAAGCCACCTTCATGCTTCTTAAGATAGAAGTGGCAAACTTCATGACACCCATGCAGATGGACAATAGAGGTACGACTTCTGAATCCTACACAATTGCACTTTATAAGCACTTACACGAGTGCATGGATCGTGCTATCCCTAACAGAACTAAGATGATATCCTCCAAAAAAATGAAGAAAGAAACTGTTGCAAAAAAAGTAAAATCCCATGATTGGAGGAACTCCCTGGTCAGCCTCAGTAAGAAGCTGATATCCCTCATAAAATTCTCCAAAGCTAGTTATGAAAACAAAATCTCCACTGTTTAAAGACAACCACAAAGCATTCTATAGCTATGTAAATAATCTCAATGGCAACACTCAGATCTGCTCTGAGTTACAGCACAATGGCACTAAATATACAGAACCAACTGATATTGCCAACATCCTGGCAGATAGGTTCAGTGCTAACTTTACCCCCTCTCACCCCCTAAAGGACCCATCTCTATACCGGAAGAATGTAAAGTTCCTGTAATCAAGGCTGCACAGGTAAAAAACACACTCTCCAAAGCCAATAACACAGCATTCATGGGACCTGACAACATCCCAGGCTGCATTCTACACGAACTACAGAGTGAACTGGCACCCCAACTAAGTACCATGTTCAATCAGCCTCACCTCAGGCTTTATGCCCACTGAATGGCGCACAGCGACAGTTATACCACTCCACAAAGGGGGAGTCACCACAGACCCCTGGAACTACCTCCTCATTAGCCTGACGAGCCTGGTCTGCAAGGCCATGGAACAAATCATCACGGAACTTATAAACAAAGACATTGGTAATCTCCAAACTCTGGACCCCAGCCAGTTTGAGTTTGTAAAAGGCAGATAATGTTTCCTAAACGTGACAGACTTCTTTGAAGCAGTCACCAAAAGCCAAAGACAAGAGTAAGGTGGTTCACACAGCCTATTTAGATCCTGCCACAGATTTCAACACCATCTCCCACTCTGGAATTATAGATAAATTCACTAAACTAGGTATAAATCCCTATGTCACAAGATGGGGTGCCAACTGGCTCAATGACAGAACCCACACTGTGAAAGTAGCAGACTCCAAATCCGACTTCAGACCAGTGACAAGTGGAGTACCACAGGGTTCAGTCCTGGGTCCTTCTGTTTGGTATCTACTTCTCTGAAGTACAGGCTAACAAAGAAGGTCTTTGGCTAACGAAGTCTGCAGATGACTGCAAACTGGGAGCAATAATCGAAACTCCTAATGATGTGAACATCCTACAAAATTGTCTCACTGAGACAGATGCCTGGTGCCAAAGCCATGGCCTCAAGCTCAATGCCAAAAAGTGCAATGTCATCCTCTTTGGTAAAAACACTGTATCCATGAACTACCACATAAGCGGTAGTAAACTTAACACCAAAATTGTGATAAGAGACCTTGGGACACAGGTGGACAGTAGTCTCTCCTTTGATAATCACATCGCCACAGTAGTCAGGAAATCCTTCTAGGTGGCACACCTCATCACAAAAGGTTCCTCATCCAGGAAAAAAGAGGTTATTGTTCCCCTCTATTCATCACTCATTAGAACCATTACAGAGTACGACGCCCTTTTGGTATGTACCTCACAAGACATCTACAACAACTGGAAAGACCACAGAAATACCTCACAAAGAGGATTACCGACCTCAAACAGATGCCCTATGCAGACGGTCTCAAAAATCTCTACCTTTGCTCCATCACATATTGCCTACTCAGAGGCGATCTCTGCCTAACATACAAAGCTAAGTCAAACAAGGGATGGCTTGCACCTGTCACCCCTGGGCTTCTGGATATTGGCCAAGGCTCTTGCCACCCCCATAGTGCCTTTTTTAGGCAAGGCTCAAAAGACAAACCTACCTCCCTAGAAAACACAAATGGAAAAAAATAAGGGTAATGCTGCTCAATGCCAGAAGTCTAAACCTCAAGATGCACGCCCACGAAGCCCTCCTCAGTATGGAGAACATAGATGTCTGTGCAGTGACTGAAACCTGGTTCAAGGCTCCTGAGAGCACCCCAGCACTATCAGGTTTTACCTCATATCATGCTTTCCGGCCCCAAAACTTGGACCGAACCACAAAAGGAGGGGGAGTATCCATATTCATCAAAGATACCCACACCTCCAGGTTAGTGGCAATGCACGAAGCATCGGAGACCATCCAGGTGCAACTAACCATAGGCAAAACAGCCTTACAATTTGTAGCATGCTACAGACCACCCTCTCAAACTCAGGAAACTCACACGGCCTTCCTGAAGACACTGGAGAGTATGAATGTCTCTCCAAATACCATCATATTGGGAGACTTCAACTACCCAAACATAGACTGGGAAACATTACTCAAGCCCAAACACCCTAGCCCAAAGGTTCCTAGAATTCATAAACTGAAATGCGATGGAACAACTAGTCACCATTCCCACAAAAGGAGACAATATACTAGACCTGATCATCACAAACATGGGGACAAAATGCTCCACACCGGAAGTATATCCCTCATTGGTAAGATCAGACCATAAATTAATCTCACTGGAAATCCACATCCCGCCCTCACCCCCTGCACAAAATACCACAGTGAAGAACTTCTCAAAAGCCAACTTCACACTTCTTAAGACTGAAGTGGTATCCTTCAAGGTCCCTGTGCCAGTGGGTACCACAACCCACACTGCTGAATCCTTTGCAAATGCCTTCTACGGGCACCTTCAAGAATTCATGGATCATGCAATCCCAAATAAAACCAAGACCCATTCCCTCAAAGGCAGGCACCTGGTCTGGTGGACACCAGCCATAAACAAACTTTACAACAGAAGGAGGAAGCTTCTACATGACAGAGCAAAATCCCTAAATGGGAAGGCATCTCTGATCAGTACTAGCAAAAAACTACGATCACTCATAAAATCATCCAAGGCCAACTTTGAGAGAAAAATTGCAAAAGACACAAAAGACAATCACAAGGCCTTCTTTAGCTATGTTAGAAACCTGGGTGGAAACTCCCAGATATGCTCAGAGTTCGTCCAAAATGACAATAAATACACTGAACCCACTGACATTGCCAACATTCTGGCAGATAGGTTCAGTGCAAATTTCTCCTCCCCCTCCCTCCCAAAAGGAGAAATAACTATCCCAGCAGAGTGTAGCCTCCCTAACATCTCGGATGCCCAGGTGAGTGCCGCCCTCTCTAAAGCTAAAAACACAGCATCAATGGGACCGGACGGTGTCCCGGGCTGTGTGCTACATGAACTCCAAGAGGAACTAAACCCAAACATAAGGCTACTGTTTAATCTTAGCCTTACTACAGGATACG
This sequence comes from Protopterus annectens, assembly GCF_019279795.1. Classification (NCBI taxonomy): domain Eukaryota; kingdom Metazoa; phylum Chordata; order Ceratodontiformes; family Protopteridae; genus Protopterus; species Protopterus annectens. The sequence continues at coordinate 175,451,584 of NC_056738.1, forward strand.
TACCCAAAGAGTGGCGTACGGCAACAGTGGTCCCACTTCACAAAGGCGGTGCTTCTACGGACCTTGGAAATTACCGCCCCATAAGCTTGATGAGCCTGGTCTGCAAAGCTATGGAGAGGATCATTATGGAACTCATAAACAAAGACATTGGGGACCTACAGACATTGGATCCTACCCAATTTGGCTTTGTCAAGGGCAGATCCTGCCTTTTGAACTTGGTCGACTTTTTTGAAACCGTCACGAAGGCCATTGATGAAGGTAAGGCAGTTCACACAGCCTACCTTGACCTTGCAAAAGCCTTTGACACAATACCACACTCAGGCGTCATAGACAAACTCACCAGCTTAAATGTAAACCCATATGTCACGAGATGGGTTGCAAACTGGCTCAAGGACAAAACCCACAGGGTCAGAGTTGCTGGAGCTATGTCAGACTCTAAGCCAGTCACAAGCGGTGTCCCACAGGGCTCAGTCCTGGGACCCCTCTTGTTTGGCATTTATTTTTCCGAGGTGCAGGCAAACATAGGAGGATTGTGGCTGACAAAGTTCGCAGATGACTGCAAACTGGGCGCCATAATTGATACTCCAGCGGACACAAACATCCTCCAGAGAGGACTCATAGAAATGGATAATTGGTGCCATGGCCTTAAGCTTAACGCCAAAAAATGTATAGTCATACCCTTTGGGAAAAACAAGGTACCCACAAATTACCACATAGGTAGTAATCCATTAAGTACGGAAGAGGTAATCAGGGACCTAGGGACCCAGGTTGACAGTAACCTCTCATTTGACACTCACATTACCAAAGTGGTTAGGAAGACCTTCTATATTGCCCACCTTATCATGAAGGGTTTCACATCTAGATCAAGAGAGGTCATTGTGCCCTTGTATTCATCTCTTATTAGGCCAATGATCGAGTACAATGCCCCATTTGGGTTGTATCTTACCAGACACCTGCAGCAGTTGGAAAGACCCCAAAAGTTCCTCACCAAGAGGATAAAGGGTCTTAAGCATATGTCATATGCTGCCCGACTGAAAAAACTCCAGCTCTATTCAGTCAGAGGTGACCTGTGCCTAACGTACAAGACCATGTCCAATCTGGAATTAATGGACATGCTCCACCTCAAAAAATCCAAATCCACCAGAGCCACGAGAGCAAGACTTAAACCTCAACACAGAAATAAATAGGATGTGCTGGAGGGACAGATTCATAACCCAGAGGCTCCCTACACTCTGGAACAGAATCCCAATCCATGTTAGGCAGAGCCCCTCACTAACTCTACTCAAGAGAAGTCTTGACGACTGGATGGGAGATCGTAGGTTTACCCTGGGGGTCATCTCTGTGTCACTGCTAGACAGAGGCACAGTAAACTAAACCCTAAATGGGTGTAGCATTCCCATCCTAAGGGGTGGTGAAAGCCACACACACTCTGGCTAGGCTTATAAACGCCCTAGGGCAGAGAGCCTAGTACGAACCTATGAACTAAACCCGCACATAAAGCTGCTGTTTAATCTTAGCCTTACTACAGGATACGTACCCAAAGAGTGGCGTTCAGCAACAGTGGTCCCACTCTGCAAAGGAGGTGATTCTACGGACCCTGGAAATTACCGCCCCATAAGCTTCACGAGCCTGGTCTGCAAAGCTATGGAAAGGATCATTATGGAACTCATAAACAAAGACATTGGGGACCTACAGACATTGGATCCTACCCAATTTGGCTTTGTCAAAGGCAGATCCTGCCTTTTGAACCTAGTCGACTTTTTTGAAACAGTCACTAAGGCCATTGATGAGGGTAAGGCAGTTCTCACAGCCTACATTGACCTTGCAAAAGCCTTCGACACAATACCCCACTCGGGTATCATTGACAAACTCACCAGCTTAAATGTAAACCCATATGTCACAAGATGTGTTGCAAACTGGCTCAAGGACAGAACCCACAAGGTCAGAATTGCTGGAGCCATGTCAGACTCTAAGCCAGTCAAAAGCGGTGTCCCACAGGGCTCAGTCCTGGGACCCCTCTTGTTCGGCATTTATTTTTCCGTGGTGCAAGCAAACATAGGAGGATTGTGGCTGACAAAGTTCGCAGATGACTGCAAACTGGGTGCCATAATTGATACTCCAGCGGACACAAGCATCCTTCAGAAAGGCCTCATAGAATAGGATAATTGGTGCCAGAGCCATGGTCTTAAACTGAACGCCAAAAAATGTATAGTGATACCCTTTGGGAAAAACAAGGTACCCACAAATTACCACATAGGTGGTAATCCATTAAGTACGGAAGAGGTAATCAGGGACCTAGGGACCCAAGTCGACAGTAACCTCTCATTTGACACTCACATTGCCAAGGTGGTTAGGAAGACCTTCTATATTGCCCACCTTATCATGAAGGGATTCACATCTAGGTCAAGAGAGGTCATTGTGCCCCTGTACTCTTCTCTTATCAGGCCCATGATTGAGTACAATGCCCCATTTGGGATGTATCTTACCCTACACCTGCAGCAGTTAGAAAGACCCCAAAAGTTCCTCACCAAGAGGATAAAGGGTCTCAAACATATGTCATATGCTGCCCGGCTGAAGAAACTCCAGCTCTATTCAGTCGCATACCGCCTACTCAGAGGTGATCTATGCCTGACGTACAAGGCCATGTCCAATCCGGAATTAATGGACATGCTCCACCTCTGAAAATCCAAATCCATCAGAGCCACGAGAGCAAGAGATTTGAACCTCAACACAGAAATAAACAGGACATGCTGGAGGGACAGATACATAACCCAGAGGCTCCTTACACTCTGGAACAGAATCCCAGTCCATGTTAGGCAGAGCCCCTCACTAACTCTCTTCAAGAGAAATCTTGACGAGTGGATGGGAGATCGTAGGTTTACCCCGGGGGTCATCTCTGTGTCACTACTAGACAGAGGCACAGTAAACTACACCCTAAATGGGAGTAGTATTCTCATCCCAAGGGGTGGCGAAAGCCACACACACTCTGGATAGGCTTGTAAATGCCCTAGGGCAGATAACCTAGTATGAACCTATGAACCTAAACCCAGAACTGCTGGACATGCTCCACTTAAAGAAATCCCAATCCCTCCGAGCTACACGCTCTAGGGACCTAAACCTTGTCACCACAATAAACAGAACATGCTGGAGGGATAAATTCCTGTCCCAGACTTCCTGTACTCTGGAACAAACTACCTATCTATATCAAACAAAGCTCCTCATTAGCACTCAAGAAAAATCTTGATGATTGGATGGGAAATAGGAAATTCACCCCGGGGATCACTTCTGTGGCTCTGCTCGACAGTGGCACAGGAAAATAATTTTCTTGGGTGGCGAAAGCCAAGGTACCTTCTTGGCTAGGCTTATATAGGCCCTAGGACCAATAGCCTAGCACCTCCCTATGAACCTACCACTGAAGTTCTCATGTGAAGCCTGGCCAGAGGAATGAAGGATGCAAGATGCCATGTATCCCACGGCTTGCAGGAACTTCCTCGCAGTGAGGTGACTTCCGGAAGCCAGATGGGTAAAGCAGAGAGGCAGGAAGCTCTGCTTTTCTGGAGATATGAAGGCCATTTGGGATGCTGTGTCTAGCACAGCTCCCAAGAAAATCTTCCTGGTGAGGTTTTACTTTGATTTCTTCTTGCTGATGGTGAACTCTAGGGAAGTTAGGAGTGATTTGACAAAAAGAAGGTCCTGGAGCAGCTTTTCTCGGCACGCTGCCTGAATGAGGCAGTCATCCAGGTAAGGTTAAATCTGTATACGTCTCTGTCTGCAGAAGGCTATGGGCAGGGCCAAGCATTTGGTGAATACACTGGGAGCTGTAGATAAGCCAAATGGCAGCGCAGAGAGCTGAAAGTGTTGTGAGCCTGCTCTGAAGCTCAGAATTTTCTGCACGATTCCCTGATGGGGATTTGGAGGTAGGCATCTTTTAGGTCTAGGGTCACTAGCCAGGCATTTTTTTTAGCAGAGGCAGCAGCTGCTGCAAAGTTAACATTTTGAATCTGGGGACCACCAAGGAGGTGTTCAGAATATATAGATACAGGATGGGGCACCAAGTGCCCTCTTTTCTGGGAACAAGGAATAGTCTGGAATAAAAGCCTTTGCCTGTTTGATGTGAGGGGACAGGTTCTACTGCTGCCCTGGGATATGAGAGTTTGGACCTGTGTCAATGCCTCTGCCCACTGATTTGGAGGCAAGTCTGGGTACCCTCTTGGAACTGGGAGTTCGCTGAAAGAGATTTTGTATTCCTGAAAAATGATCTTTAAGACCCATTGGTCTTTTCTTACAGAAAACCAACCATCTTTGAAGAGGGAGAGCCTTCTTCCTAGTATTTTATGAGTGAAGGGAGGGCAGAGGGGGGGAGGAGTCATTGTGAGTGTTTGCCATAGAAGGTTGGCTTATAACTCCCTGCCTTAGAGATGGAAGTGGTCCATTGTTTGCTTCTCTGCTGGCCCTGTGATAGGGGCCTGGATGGTCTGTCCTTGCGGGACTTAGCTTGGCCCTCCCTGCTAGGTGCAGGGAAGGCCCAGTGCTTAGAGGGAAATTTCCTGCTGAATCTGGGAGGTTGAACCTGAAATAAATCTTTTACTGTTTGCATAGATTTTGCTTTGTCTTCCATTTTTTAAGCACCTCTTCTGCTTTTTCCCCAAATAAGCACTCCTTATCTAGGGGTGCATCGATAAGTTTAGACTTGACAAGATCAGGGAGAAGTTCTTCCTTCAGCCATGCATGTCTTCTAATAACAGATCCTGTCACTACTGCCCTGCTAGAGGCTTCTAGGGTATCATATCCACATTGCAATGAGTGTTTGGCCACTTGACAAGCACAGTGCAGTAAATCTGCTAACTCTTTTGAAATGGCACAATCAGGAATGGCAGCAATCTTCTGTTTTAATAGCTCCAAAGTGTGTTGTTGACATTTTAACATATGGAATTGACAATTGAGTGCTCCGGCAGCTAAGGTTGCAGAGGTGTATACGTTTTTACCCCATCTGTCCAGAGCTCTGGAGTCCTTGTCAGAAGGAAGAGAATTCTTGGCAGAACTAGTCTTAGCTCCCTTAGGTCCCTGTGTAATGACCTCTGGGTCTGCAGCAGGACTTTTGTACAGGTATTTGTGAGAATCCGGTACTCTGTAGTACCTGTCAAGTTTACTTAGAGTAGGCGGGAGGGTGTCAGGGGCTAAGCTGGATTCATGGAAAACATCATCCGCCACTATTAAAATAGGGGGGATGGGTACTGGTCTGTGCTGGGGCAGGTCCAAAAATTCTCCAAGTCTTTTCTTAGACTGTGGGAAGTCCTGAGATTCCCATTGAAAATGTTCCCTGAGGGAGTGAAGGGTTTCCCCCCAAAGGAAAGGTCCTCTGGAGAGGAGGGAGAAGGGATGGATTTCTCTGCATCTGAATCCTCATAAGCAGTTAAGGGACGCTGTTCCTCTTCAAAAACTGAATAGTCAGATTCTTCAGAATCCTGTTCTGTCAAATTCTGGAGAAGGGTGCCTTTTCCTTTTAGAAGTTGTGGCCTGACTACCCCGGATAAGGGAGATGAGATCCTCTGCCATTTTAAGCATTTGCGCTTGGGGTGGTGGAGCAGTAGCAAGATGGTGGCTAGAAGCAGATTTCCTAGGAGTGGCCTGGCTTCTAGGCCTGAGAGAATCTGTTGCTCTGAGAGAAACGGTAGTTGGATGTGAAGACATCTGTTTTTGTCTAGATTCGGTAGTGCGAAAGGCTTCCTCGGAAGCCGGTGCCTACAAGGCTCCGGACCCAACCGAGACAGAGACAGCCAAAGGCTCAGAAGACGAAGAAGATTTCTGCTGCATACCAGACTCCGAAAGGTTCTCGGTAGAGGCCTGGGTAGATATCGAATCAGGCATCAGGGGCTGCGAAAGGGCCTCGCTGAATTCCGGAGAAAGTACAGTTCTGTACACTTACCAGAAATGTAGATGTTAGAGTGTATTCACTGTTGCAGTCATTACATTTGGGTTATCTGCTTGCAGGAAGCCCTCAGTCTGCCTGATTAACAAAGTCTTGGGTCCTGCGTCGGTTGCTGTCCCTTCTTCCAGGATGTCAGGTCGTCAGGGGTATAAAACATGCAGCCGATGCCATTACATCAGTTTTTCTTGCCCCACACGTCAGGTGCCCCCCAATAGGATGCAATTAAAAATAAAAATACAAAGATATACATCCAACAAAAAAGCAAATACACCAAAAAGGCTTTTAAGCATAGTAAAGGAAAGTAGAGGTATAGCCAAAATAAGTTAGGGGGTTGGAGGGAGGGTAACCAGGACTGCAACAGTGAACACACTCGAACATCTACATTTATGGTAAATGTACACGCCTGTACTGTGTTCTTCGTGTTTCACTGTTGCAGTCATTACATTTGGGTAGATTCCCAAAGCTATGGCTGGGAGGAGGAATTTAGATAGCATTAGAACCAGCTATAAGGCCCTGCAAGACTGCAGTGGGAAAGTTAGCTCTGGATTTAGAGAAAATTGGCAAATGGTAATGCTTAAGTATGTACAGAACTCCAGGTAGCAACTTCTAGGATGTCCCTGGTAGGGACGCCTCTGAGAAAGGCTGTAGAGGTAGATGCAGCCCTGGTGGAGTGAGGTCTGATCCCCTGGGGGATAGGTTTTCTATAGTGCTTATAGCAGAAATGAATGCAATGACCTATCCATTTAGAAATGGTTTGCTTTGAAATAGCCTTCCCCTCTGCCCCTGCAGCAAATGCCACCAGCAGTTGTTCAGATTTCCTTTGAGATTTAGTCCTGTCCAGGTGGAATCTAAGTTATCTGTGCACATCTAAGGAATGCAGTATCTGCTCCCCTTTGTTCTGTGGATTGGGAAAGAAGGTTGGCAAATGAATGGACTGATTAAGAGCCACACTGGATACCACCTTGGGCATGAAGGATGGATTTAGTTCTGAGGGACACCCTGTCCGCATAAAAGATGATGAAAGGCTCCACTGCCATAAGGGCCTGTAATTCAGATACCCTTCTAGCTGAAGTGATTGCTAAAAGGAAAGCTGTTTTCCAAGAAAGAAATTTTAAGTCTGCAGTAGTAGCTGGCTCAAAAGGAGGTAGAAGGAGTTTCTCCAAAACAAAGTTAAGGTCCCAGGCTGGGGTTGGAGCTCTCCTGGGTGGTCTCAAACTTTTGGCCCCTCTGAGGAACTGCTTGAGCAGCAGATGAGAGAAGATGTGAGGTTCTGTGTTATAATGAGCTGAAATGGCTGAGGCGTGGATTTTAATGGAGGAAAAAGACAGGCCCTTGTGAAGCATCTCAGTTAAGTATTGTAAAATCTAAGGTAAATTGGGCGCTCCTGTGCTCATCCCTTGAGATTGGTTCCAGGCACAGAATCTTTTCCATTTTTCAGCACAAGATTTTCTAGTACTAGGCCTCCTTGCCTCTAAAATGATATCCATCACAGGTTTACTGAGGGATGGTAAAGGAGAGATTATGTAATTAGCCAGGCTGCAAGGTTCAGTGTTAGAAGCTGAGGGTGCAGAATCTGGTTCTGCTGAGACAACAGGGAAGGAGTCTGAGGCAGGTGCCATGGGGATAACCGTGACACACTGTGCAGGAGAGGGTTCCAGTGTTGGCGCAGCCAGTCTGGAGTGATCAAAATCATCCTTGGTTTGTCCTGTTTGATTTTTAGTAGTACTTTGGAGAGCAGAGGCAGAGGGGGGAAGGCATAGACTGATAGGTTTTTCCAGCTGAAGGACAGAGCATCCACTTTCCAGGCTTGTTTGTGGGGAGTCCTTGTGCAAAATTTGTCCAACTGGTAGTCCTGGGGAGAGGCAAAAAGGTCTATATATGGGCTCCCCCATTTGCTTGTCAACATGTTGAAAATCCTTGGTTCCAGCTTCCCTCGTGTGGGTCCATGAGGTTTCTGCTTAGTCCGTCTGCCAGTTTATTTAATTTTCCTGGCAGGAATTGAGCTTGTAGGTGCACTTGGTAGCTCAAGGCTGTTCCACAATGCCATGGCTAGTCTGCAGAGGGGGTAAGAATGTGTACACCCCTGCTTGTTTATGTACCACATAACAGTGGTGTTGTCCGTCCTTATCATTAGTTGTCCTGGAAGAATGTGGTACTTGAAGGCTAGAGCATTCTGTACAGCTAACATTTCTTTTTGATTGATATACAGGTGCATTTGACTTGGGTTGCATTTGCCCTGAATGCACTAACTTCCCAGGTGAGGCCCCCATGCATAGTCTGATGCATCTATTGTTATGGTTTGGGCGGCAAGGGGTGGTGTGAAAGGTAGTCCCTTGTTCTGGTGGCAGGCCTCTGCCCACCAAAGGAACTCTAGGTGTAGGCAAGGTATGATAGGAATCATTGCTTCTAGATCCTGAGAATGTTGACACCATAGGCTTTTTAGATACCACTGTAGTTTCCTCATATGCAGTCTTTCATATGGAATTAGAAGAATGCAGGATGCCATGAACCCCAAGGCTTGCAGTATTTGTCTTGCAGATAGCAGAGTTTTTGTGGCCACTTGTTTGAAGAAGGTTGTCAAATGAATTTGTTTCTCTGGCTTGAGGTAAGCCATCTGGGAAGTTGTATTCAAGCTTGCTCACAGGAATATAATTTGTTGATGGGGAACCAGGTGCGATTTCTTTTCGTTTATGGTGTACCCCAGACAAGTCAGAACCCTTTGAACAATGACCAGATGATTCAAAAGTATGTCCTGGCTTTCTGCCTGAATTAGACAATCATCCAGGTATGGGTATATTTGAATATTTCTTGGCCTGCAAAATGCAATTACTGGAGCTAGGCACTTTGTGAATATCCTGGGCGCAGTAGATAAGCCAAAGGGCAGTGCAGAGAACTGACAGCGCGTGTAGCCTGCTTTGAAGCGTAGGTATCTTCTGCAAGATTTCCCGATTGGGATGTGCAGGTTTGCTTCTTTTAAATCTAGTGCTGCCAACCAGGCATCTTTGCCTAGCATAGAAGTAATTGATGAAGAGTCAGCATCTTGAATTTTGGAATCTACAAAAAGGTGTTAAGAGTAGACAAGTCCAGGATAGGGCGCCATGAATCGTCTTTTCTGGGTACCAGGAAAAGTCTCGAGTAGAAACCTTGTCCCTTTTCCTCTTCTGGTGCCAACTGAATAGCCCCTGCGCTTAAGAGAGAAAGTACTTGGTTTTGGGCCTCTGCCCACTGATTTGGTGGAAGGTCTGGCCATCCACTTGGTTGGGAACGTGTGGAAGTGAAATCTGTATCCCTGGGACACTATATTTAAAACCCATTTTTCCTGGGTAATGAGTTCCCAATTCTTTGCACAAAGAGCAATCTTTCCCCCCAAAGGGCAGTCAGTTGATAAGTGCTTGGAAATTTTAAAAGGAAGTCAGAGACAGTTTACCATGGGGGGAGTCTTATTATTCCCAGATTTGGAAGTGGAGGCCCCCCACTGCTTAGTTCTGAGTCTCCCCTAGGACTGAAACCTGGGTTTTTTTTGGTGTCTGGGTTTGGCTTGAAAAGATCTAGAAGGGGCTAGAAAGGACCAATTCTTACAGGGTCAGTGCCTACTAAATCTAGTAGGCTGAACTTGTAAGAAATCTTTAACAGTTTGCATAGATTTAGCTTGATCTTCTACTGACATCGGTAAGGAGCAAGGAAAAAGTTTCCCCAACGGGGTACTTCACTTTAGTTGAAGATTTCGGTTCCGAAAATTTCAGGAGTCAGCCGACCGGCACTTGCGAACTGCTTCATCTTCGGGCACCGCATGGCAAGAAAGACTGGTGTAATGGTGTCGGCTGCATGTTTTATACCCCTGACAACCTGACGTCATGGAAGAAAGGACAGCAACTGACGCAGGACCCAAGACTTTGTTAATCAGGCAGACTGAGGGCTACCTGCAAGCAGATAACCCAAATGTAAGGACTGCTACAGTGAAACACGAAGAACATCTGACAACCTGTTTAGCAGTAGTGCTGTCGGAAGGCTTAGCCTTGTGTGGTCTGTCTTTATCTTTATTTCTACATTTTTTCAGAATGTCCATAGATTGTTAGTTGACGGACGTCATATTGGAATGCGAAGATGGAATACGAAAATAACTGTCCACAAAAAGAGTTCTACAGCGAATGGTTCTTGCATTAAAGAGGGCACAGAATCGGCAATGGGGGACATCATGATCTGGGCATAAACAAGTGACGCAGTAAGAATGGAAGTCTCTATGTGGGATCTGCTTTCCACAGGCGAGACAATTGTTAACTTTTTCGGACATCTGTTAGTGCAAGAAAAAAGGATCCCCAATGGGGTACTTGGCTTTAGACGTTTTCAGCTGAAATTCAACTTCTGGTAGTGACCGACTGGCACTCATGCAAACTGCTTCTGCTACGGGCTCCACAACAAGAAAGACTGATGCAATGACGTCGGCTGCCTTGCTTTATAGCGCTGATGACCTGATGTCAGACTACAGGCGACGGCAGCCTTTGCAAAAAAAAACACTGAGACTCTTGTATTCGGGCCGGCCACGAACTACCACAGCAGGGATAACCCACAGGTGATGACTGCAACAGTGAAACATGAGGAACATCCATCGCTGCTGAATACTAAGGTTTCTGTGCCTGCTGTCCACCTTGTAACCTGTATATCTGACTTCATCTCAAGTGTTATTTTTCTGACAAATGGAACAGACCTGATCTTTACAGAGTTCTTTAAACTAAGTTGCTGTTATGTCTGTCCTCAAATTAATTTCTTTTAATCCAAGAATACATTTTAAGTGTTAAGGTCTCTCTCTGTTACAGACCAGGTACCATTGTTATTACTCCCCTCTTGTTGTTGTTTGTCTTTCAGCTTTTCCCGGTAAGGGGTAGCCACAGCGGAACTTCGGTCCGCTAATGATTGGCTGTAGATTTCTAAGAAACGTAGAGGTGCCAGCTCGACGCTCAACCTTCAACAAAGGCACGCTCATTTACGCACGCATGTCTTTCGAACGCTACCCAACCACGGGGAGGACATGCAGACTCCACACAGAAGGCACTCCCAAGCCCAGTCGAGAATAGAACGAGAGAACCTCTTGCTGTGAGGTAATAACGCTACCGCCGTACCACCGCGGCATGCTATTACTTCCCTCTAATCTTCCTCAATTCCTTTGATGCTGTTACAATAATGAGCACCAACGGCACACAATACTCCAGCTGGGCATTTTATCAACTGTACATAGTGAGGAATCCTAACAGCTCATGAATTCTGCTCTGTTCTACTATTTATATCAGCATCCATCTTGCATGAAGGCAGACTCTATAACAAGTACCAACTCTAGTGAGAGTTGCTGCTTGCTTCATGCACCGTGTCCAATTCATCTTATGAAACAAACAATGAAGGAAAAATACATCACTATCAAATAAAATGTTAATCTCCTATGCTTAACTGTGCGGAAACCCCAGATGGTTTATTCATAGGTAAATGGTATTTTGTACCCATGTGTGTATTCATTAAACTGCTAAAACAAAATACTCTCAAGCAAAGATATAAACTCAGAAAGGAGCATCTGTATCACTTTACATTTATGAACCATGCAAAAAAATCAAGAAAGCAGCATGCTCACATTTATGAGTTAAACAGTAGAAGACTGTATAACTAATAATGTTCGCATTGTAAAGTACAATCTATAAGAGATTTAGTTGGCTAAAAAGAGATGACAGTCATTTCTCGTATCAGTCAATGCTTGTAGGATAAAGAAAGTCCTAAGTAAAGCCGGAGGCAGGAACTACTTTGAGTGGGTCTGGGAAAATGGGAACCATAAAGTCAGTGATGACTGCTGCAAAATGGGAAACCCTTGAACACACGTCTTTTCAGGGACGATTTGGGAGCAACGTCCAACTGCAATGTTGCTGACATTATGGAAATCCTTGTTCATCTCACTCTGTGAAAAATGGGTAAAGGAACTGCATATCACCTACAATGCAGCAGGCAAGTTTACACTTTAAATATTAAAGATGAATGCTTTCAGTCCTTTTATTAAAAGGATAACCCAGTTCACAGACCATGCAGGTACTATCTTTTTATGCTTTTGATTATGGGTTCACAGCTTTATACTAAGCTTAAGGCTAGGGTGCCATTAAAAACCTTTACCACAGCAACCGTGCAATTACAAGCATTGATTAGTTCCATATTAGGACAGTCATTCTAATCATCTCAGCTTATGAGTGACAAGAAGTGCCACACTCATACAAAAACTTAACAGGATTCTGACAGATGAATGCCACTTTATATCTTTCGGCTTCTCCTGTTAGGGGTCACCACAGGTCTGCCACTAATTCCTAGAAATCAAAACAGCAGAAGTGGAACTGTTTTATAACACATGCCTTATGCATGTACCTTACAAAAATGAACAAAGCATACCAAACAAAGAATGAAATGGACATTGTTGCTACTGGTTTCCTAGAAAAATTAAATGTTATACTGATGTTCCTGAACACATTTATTTCCAGAAAAAATGTTGGCATCTTGTGGTATCTCACAGAATAAAATGATGTCATAAGAATGACTCTGTAATTCAGTATGCATTTACAATTTTCCACCAAACTTTTCTTCTGATTCCAATTAAAACACATGACAAATGCCAAAGAACAGAAAGCATACCCACTCGTACTAAAATGGTAAATCTGTGCACGTCTTAGCTATATATACTTCTGATGCACTTAGAAGAAATCTTCTCTTTGTACACCCATCCTATTTTTAATGCTGCATAGAATGATATAAAAACTATTACCTCATGCTGGCAATGATGTCGCAGGGTCTGTGTAGAAATATCATAAATTGCCAACATCCCATTTAAGTGTCCAATCGCAATAAGTGGCAGTCTAAAAATTGTGAAGAAAAATATAAAATGATTACTTGTAACAAATTGTCATTTTTACTAAACAGAAATTCTGTGACAGTAGTGAATACTATTAAATTACATTTGTGAGGTCATGCAGCAGCTTTTAACCCAGAAACCCTTATTTCAAAGCTCGCTCAACAAATATTCAAACAACTGCATCAAAGTAAATTAGTCTTAAATGAAAAAAATCATTTTTATAATAAGGATCTGCAAAAACACAAGCAAATTTAAAAAGTGAAATGGGCTACAAAGAGCCTACTGTACAACACAAATACCTTTGATGAAACCTTATGATAAAATTATGCTTACGAACAAAAACAAGCAAACCCTTCCTACCAACTTTTTCCTTGTTCCAAAAAATTGTTTTACAACAGGGTAGCAACAGGAATCTAAAAACAAGATGTACTTAAACCAAAAGAGCTTCAGCCACAAAATAGCCAGATTGGCTGCTTATCTCACTAGTAGAACACATCATTGTGAGGTGCAAAATAAACTACTGGACGTCTTCAGAAAACAAAACTAAAACCATACATTTAACCTTTGCCCACAAACGTCTAATGAAAGGCTAATGTCATACTCTAACCATCTTTAATCTCTTGGCATACTAACAGCCGAAACCTTAGAAGTAGCAACAACTTCTACTCCACATAAACAGCATATCAAGTAACATAGCAAAAAGGGCACACAGTAATTACACATTTTTAGAATGGAACCCTGTCTCAAGAGTTTAGCTCAGATACTTCTGATGGACATTTCAAAAAATGCAAATACCAACATTTTCTCACATACTTCAATGTTTACAATACCACCTAGTCAGTACAGCCTAAACTCACCCACTGTATGCTTATCATGCATCCTTGCATACATTCTGATCTACTACCAAACATTGTGGGAAATTTTCCAACTAGGGAACACAGAACCTTTTTTTTTTTTTTTTTTTTTTTAACTAACAGTAAAGTAACAGTACACTCTTTGTAAGCTTTGTCTCAAGGTCCTCTAAGAAACTGGAGCTGTTCCAGAAGGATTAATCCAGGAAACATAAAAATACAATAAAAATTTTACTGGATTAAGAAGTTATGTACTCCCCATAACGTTCCATCTGAGTAAGTAAACTTCATTTGTCTGCAACCTGTGGGATATGGATCCGACCCGGCAACTTTACAAAGCTTAGATCCGAGCTCCTAGCTCCTCCCCTTACCCATAATCCCCTGCCAACCCTGGCTGACCTCCGATCAAGTTTGCCCGCAAGCACTATAGTGTAAAACTAACTACATTATCAGAATGGTACATCACTATATGACATGAAAACACATCTGAAGGTCAGGGGGACGGAGGGGGGGAACGGTTGCAGACAAATTAAGTTTACCTACTCAACGTCTTAATCTGAAGTAGTTAACTTCATTTCGTCTGCAACCTGTGGGACAGAGTCCCCAGTTAACTAAACCTTGGGTGGCCTTCATGGAAGGATGTTCCGGAGCACTGCGGAGCCAAAAGAAGTTCTCCCTCTGGAGGTAATGTCCAATTTATAATGATTGATGAAGGTATGAGATGAGGCCCAAGTGGCTGCTGAACAGATATCATCCAAGGAAACCCTGGACTTAAAGCCGGCAGAAGTAGCCATAGCCCTAGTTGAATGGGCACGAACTCCTTCAGGTGCGGGCCTGCCGGAATTTTGATACGCTGTAATGATACACTGCGAGATCCATCTCGATAAGGAAACTTTCGAGACCTGTTTACCTAAATTAAATTTGGCAAAGGAGACAAACAACTGGTCGGATTGTCTATGACCAGATGTCCTATGAATATAAAATCTAAGTTGTCTGTGTACGTCCAAAGAATGTAATTTGTACTCCCCTTTGTTCTTGTAGTTAGGAAAGAAACCGGCAAGTTGATAGATTGGTTGATATTAGATTCAGAAACTACCTTCGGAAGGAAAGAGGGATTGGTCCCAAGGTAAACCCTATCCTTGTGAAAGGCTAAGTATGGGGGTTTCACAGAAAGAGCTTGCAATTCGGATACTCTCCTGGCTGAGGTAATAGCCACAAGAAAGGCTGTTTTCCATGACAAAAATTTGAGGGAGGGGCTGTCAGGGCTTGTAATACCAAAGTCAAATCCCATGGGGGGTACCGCTTCCTTTATTGGAGGTCTAAGAAGAAAGGTGCCCTTTAGGAACGTTTTGCACAATTTTGTAGAGATCGGGCCCATTTCAGTACCTACGTGGTAATGAGAGATAGCTGCCAACTGAACCTTAACCGTAGAACCGTAGAACAGCTAGCTCCGTCATTAAAAAGACCTGAAAGAAAGTCCAGCACTGCAGGCAAGGGGGCTTTAAAAGGGTCCAAATTATGGAATTCTGCCAGATAGAGAAACGCTTCCACTTACTACCATAGACCTGCCTACTAGAGGGCTTGTGCGCTGCTACTAGGATAGTTTTAACTGGAGAAGAGATACCGGGAGTCCTAGCTACAAGTGGGACTGCAGCAGCCAAGCCGTAAGCTTGAAGCTGGCCAGGTCGGGAAGTGGGAGTCCCTGGGGGTGGGAGATTAGATCTGGAAGGGGATCTAGAATCCAGGGCGGATTCACTCGATGAGACCAGAGATAAGGGAACCAAGCTTGGTGAGGCCAGAATGGGGCAATGAGGATCATGCTGCTCCCCAACCGACTGGCTTTCTGAAGAAGTTTCAGCATGAGGGGAAGAGGAGGGTAGGCATAGAGAAGACCGGGTGGCCAAGCATGCACCAAGGCGTCCCTCTGGGCTTCCCCGGCAGGGGGAATGAGAGCAAAGTAATTGCTGCATTTCGTGTTTGAGGGAGATGCGAAAAGATCGCAACAGGGCTTACCCCAAACGGCAAAAATTCAATTCGCTACTCGAGGGTTGAGGGACCACTCGTAAGGTGAAAGGATGGTGCGACTCAGTCTGTCCGCCAGGATGTTGGTCCGTCCCAGAATGTGCATTGCAATGAGAAAGCGGTTGGTGGAGATCGCCCATTCCCACACTCTCATGGCTTCTCGACAGAGTGGGTAAGACTTGGTTCCCCCTTGTTTTTTGATATACCATACCACAGACATACTGTCTGTTTGGACTGCAATTGTTCCTACAGGGAGAAGGCTCTGAAGTGCTTGCAACGACAACAGCACTGCCCTCATCTCTAGAACATTTATGTGCAATAAGGTGTCCGAATCGTTCCACATGCCTTGGACCGTCCTGCTCGAATAATGCCCCCCCCACCCCAGACAAGAGGTGTCCGTGGTCACCATGGTGAAAGGGGGGGGCCGTGGCAAAGGGGCGTCCCGCCAGGAGGTCCGGCGATTGAAGCCACCAAACGAGAGTCCTCTTGCAGGCCCTGCTGAGAGAAATGGGGTGACTCAAGGGGCAGTGAAGAAGGGACCACTGGACTTGGACAGTCCACTGTAAAATCCTCATGTTCAGACAAGCCATGGGAAAGAGGTTTATAGCGGCTGCCATGGACCCCAGGGCCCTCAGAACCAATCCCGCCGGAGGTTTTGAAGATTGAAAGATGGCCCGCACATGTGCCCTCAAAGTGTGTAACCGGTCGGAAGTTAAGAAGTCTAGTTGCCTGTTGGTGTCCAGTCTGGCCCCAATAAAGTCTATCACCTGAGTCGGGGTGAGAGAGGACTTGTTCGAGTTTATGGTGATCCCTAGTTGTGGAGCAAGGCTGAGAAAGTAGTCCATGGCTAAGCATAGTAGATGCTTTGTCGGGGCAGTGAGAAGCCAGTCGTCCAGGTACGGGAAGACCTGCATTCCCTGGAGTCTCAGATGGGCCGCAATCACTGCTAATACCTTGGTGAACACCCTGGGGGCTGAGGTGAGACCAAAGGGGAGGACCCTGAATTGGTAATGACTGGCTCCCATCCGGAAGCGGAGAAACCTCCTGGACTGTTTGTCCATTAGTATGTGGTAGTAAGCGTCCTTGAGGTCTATGGAGCACATTTAGTCGCTCTCCCGCAAGAGGGGGAGAATAGATTGAAGAGTGACCATCCGGAACTTTTCTTTGGTTACTGACCGATTTAGTAGGGAAAGATCGAGAATGGGCCTTAAGTCCCCTGTCTTTTTTGGCACCAAAAAGAACCTGGAGTAGTAACCCGATCCAGACTGGCCTGCGGGGAACGTACTGGATGGTTCCTTTTC
The DNA here is from genome assembly GCF_019279795.1 of Protopterus annectens. NCBI lineage: Eukaryota > Metazoa > Chordata > Ceratodontiformes > Protopteridae > Protopterus > Protopterus annectens. The sequence goes on from NC_056738.1 coordinate 175,468,558, forward strand.
CCAAAAGCAGCCGAATTTTTGCAGCTGCTGCCTCCATCTGATTGGGTGGAACATCGGGGAGGCGTCCGGGGTGTCAGGAATGTAGGAAAAGGGAATTCTGTATCCTCTGGATATGATACGAAGCACCCAGCGGTCTGTTGTAATGGACTCCCAAGCTGCCAGGTGCTTCGAGAAACACCCCCCAACTGCCTCCAGAGTGGAGCATTCAGGCAACCCTTCAGGGTTGCTGCGTGGGCGGATCAGAGAAGGTTTCTCTGGACCCAAAGTTCTTCGGGCCCCCTCTGCCTCTAGGGCGGCATCCACCCTGTCCCTCCTCTGCCGCGGAAGGACTAGGAGTCTGGAGCGGACTGGGATTGTTGCGACTTTCGGAACCACATCTTCTTCTGTCCCTTTTGGTTCTTGGAGAAGGACCTCTGGGGAGCAGAGAAGCAGACTCCGACGGCAGATGTCTTCCCGTCCTTTACGCTCTGGACCAAGGTCTCGCGAACTGTCTTGCCAAATAGGGCAGACCATCGAAAGGACATTCGCAAAGGATGCCTTGAAGGGTTCCGCGAAATCACAATGTCAGAGCCAGGCCTGGCGCCTCATAACTAGGCCTGCACCGCTGGCTCTAGCGGCCCCCTCTGTAGCATGGGATAAAAGCCGCATAGAGGTGTTTGATATAGACCTAAGAGTGGCCATGCGAGTGGAGTACAACTGTTTGTCCTCCCCCGACATGGACTCCGGGGGCGATGCAGCGTACTCTTTGATAAGGTCTTGCTGCAGTCGAATGATATGTGCCATGTAGTTCAGGGACCTTAAAGAGAAGGTCGCTGAACTAAAGACCTGCTTCCCGAGACGGTCCATCGAGCGCGACTCCTTGCTCGGGGGATGGACTGAGGGACTCTCTTGGGCTAGCTCCATCTTGGTGGCTGCCGCCACCAACATGGTATCTACGGGGGGGTCCATTGCTCCAATGGGATTTCTCTGCTGGAGGGCTCAGGATCCTGTCGGGACATTTGGGGACTGGCTCCACAGTGTCCAGCTCCTTCCACGCCCTAGTGGTGATAAGGTCCACAAAGGGGTTGGCCGGAGGAGACACCCAAGAGATAGATGGGCCTGCTTCGAACGCCTCCAGGAACACGGATTTGTCCGAGGAAGCCTTGGGGGCAGACCACCCCCCTCTTATCCTAAGCATTTCCATGATGTCTCCAAAGGGGACATCGTCGGGGGTGACCTTGGGGAGCCTTCCCTCTCATCCAAATCCATGTCTTCTGTCAAGGACTTGGGGGAGTTCACGTGCCTCCGGTTACACTTCCGCTTGTGAGGAACATCCTCGGGGGGGGGGGGGGACAGTCCGAGGACGACTCACACGCAACGTCTTGTTCCAGGGGAACGACCTGAGACGTCAAAGCAGGCTGTCCCTGTGGCTGGGCGACGGAAGCCCTGCCCAAACGAGAGGAAGTGCGGGATGGAGCTTTAGCAGGGAGCAGAGGCCTGGATGCACTCAACAGGGCCCTCTCCACCACATCGAAGGCCGAGGGAGAGCCACTCTCTCTAGGATCCGAGAGCCGACCATCACTTGGATCAGATGGATGGATCGGAGCCGGAACGAGACCATCGGATCCGAAGGGCCAGTGTGCTCCGACCTGGATGGAGCCGAAGACACACCAAACCCCTCGGATCCGAAGCTCAGAGCACGGCTCCGAGAGCTGGGATCCGACAAGGACGGATCCGGAAAACTCGAAGGGAGAGTCGGAGCCGAAGTACCAGATACTGTCGGCACCAACCCACCCCCGGCTCCAACGCTGCCCGGCTCCGAGCGCTCCGAACCCGGGAAGCGGGTTGGAGAAGGAGCTATCGGGACAAAGAAGGGTGTTGAGCCCCCTCCCCCGGAGGGGGGGGGGGAGGCAGGAGCACTCCCATCTGCATTTGGGCCTGGATGAACCTTCGCATCACCCGGTCCAAATCAGCTTCAGAAAGGCTACGTGTTGATCTCGACGAGGCCACAGAGGCTGGCCGGGAGTGCCGCCTCGATGACCTCGACGGAGATCGGGTCTCCTCCTCCTCGGGTCCCGGTGAGAAGCAGCAGATGAGAGCCGAGAAGGAGGAGACCTGGAAGCCGTAGACGGAGAAGCCCGCTTAGCAGGGGGGGGGGCGAAGCGGAGGCCTCAGCCCACCGCTTGTGGTGCTTCTCCCTCCGTTTTTCTTTCCTGACCTCCCTCTCCTCCGGCACCGAAGTGGGAGATTGAGTCCCAGCCAGGGGGAGAGAGGCAGGAGTGGCCGCCGAAGCCTGGGAGGAGGCCACAGAAATACCGGAGGCCGAAGCCGAATCCGGGGGCAAAATTCCCACCAGGATCAGCTTAGACCTCCGGTCCTTCAGTGCCCTGGGGTTGAACGCCGCACAGATAGTGCATCCAGGGGAAAGGTGTTCAACCCCAAGGCACCGGACACACCGAGTGTGGCCATCCGCCGGGGAGAGCTTATGGCCACACTCGGTGCAGTTAGAAAAGATTGGCTTTGGGGCCTCAGATATAATAAAGAAAACACACTCACTAGGCCCCAAACACACTACACACAGAGCTACACACCAGCGAAGGGGAGGGTAATTTAACTAAAATTAACTAAAAAAAAAAAAGTTCAACTACAAGAGTTACACCAAAGGGAACCTAACACAACACACTTGTACACTAAAAGGTAGAAGAAAAACAAGTTTTAAAATTTCTCACAACTCTGTGAAGACCCTAGAACCAGGAGCTCAAAACCTAGCTGCTGACCAGAAGTGCGGCAAACTAGATCTGAGGTCAGTCGGGGTTGGCAGGGGATTATGGGTAAGGGGAGGAGCTAGGAGCTCAGCTCTAAGCTTTGTAAAGTTGCCGGCTTGGATCCGAGGTCAGATCCGTATCCCACAGGTTGCAGACCAAATGAAGTTAACTACTTCAGATATTATAATCCTGCAGTTGAAATTCTGTAATATCCTAACCCTCAAGAACAGCAAAGAGCATTTCAACTGCCATGCTTCAATTAACTTGCCCTTCCAGCTCGCTCTAGCACTTTGTCCTCTTTGGTACCCTCAACTAACAACACACCCCATGCATTTTCTAATGTGAAAACTCATGTCATCTGCAATCGGTCGAATTTCTGCCTAAACCAAAACTGTGAGCTCTACCGTATATCTTTTTTAAAAACATATTTGTTTGCATCTAAAGAACAGTTATGTCTTCAGTACTGTAACCGCAACTCAAATCACTCCAATCAATTTCATTGTTAACCAACAGAATTACACATTACCATACTGAGTGGTTGTGCACGTAAACTGACTTTTTTACACAAACACAAAAATGCAAAACATTACTTACGTATCCCAACTTCTAAGGTGCAACTGTTTTACAAATCTTTTAGCATCTGTATTGAATAAAAACAAACCTATATGAAACATATGAACCCCACTGTTGCAAACTTGGGTCCTAAAAACTAACGTTTGCTTAGCAGACAAAAAAACTGAATCCAACATTTACACAACAGGAGTATACTGTTTTTCGTACAAAGAAACCAACAATTTAAAAAATTATTAAAATCCAGCCAGAGTCAAATGCCCATCTAATAGCATTTATGCGTCATCTTCTAATGAGTTCTAAATATCTGAGTATATCAGTGCTGTCTATCAAATGCATCTGTTTATATTCACAGAGGTAGCCATTAAAACTACATAATGATCCCATGAAATTCTTTTTTCTGTGATATAACTCTTTCTCAGCAAATTCATCCATTATTTTAAATTATCTCATATACTGTCAGAGTCATTTTGACTTCCAGTTCTTTGGTACAACTTTTTTATTTAACATCAATTGAAACATATCCTCTTAGCTTATTTTAGTACGTTTTAGCCTACCCTACACAATATCAACATTTCGGCACTTTGATAACACTTCTTTTTTCTGCAATACTCCCACAATAAATGACAATCCTTTACTGAACAAATGTAAAGCAGTATATATCAAAATATACGTTTTCATGATCCAATCATCTCTTCTTCCTCTTTCTAAAAAAGAGGATTAACATATAAAAGCTTTATTAGCCTTTGTAGAGCTCTAAAATTATGCAAACACATCCTGGTAAACCTAACAGATTTGACGGCATATCCAGGTAAATGAAAAATCCAAATCCAGACGTCTTAATCTACTTCATTCAACAAGTTACCCAAGTGTTCCCTTATTCTAACTGTCTCAGTGACCAAAGCTCTTAAAGCCTTGCATACCTAAATAATGAAACCTATCAATGTAATTCTAATAAACAAACATTACTATTGCTGGGGCAGTAATACCCAACAACTTAGTCATTTAAGTCTTCATAGTCTAATATAAAGAAAAGAAGAACTCAAACATTTCTTGATCTAGAAGTAGAGCACCCCAATTAGAATTAAACAACACATTTCACAATTATTTAAACCCACCTTACACTCTATTCTCAAATGATTTTCCCCAACAAGCACTACTAACTTTGCCCAGGGGGTTAATTTCCAGCTGTACTAAAATAATGCATAAAGTCACTACCATCTACATCATCATACAGGATGAATGTAATCCGCTGCCTTGACTCACTCACAGTAGGCTTGGATAAAAACAAGAAGTTATGTACTCACCATAATGTTCGATGTATGTAGTCCATCTCGCCTTACCTTCTTACCCCTGGGTTCGGAGCCGAACCTTGGCTCCGACTCTGCCATAATCTAGTTCAAAGCCTTAAATTGGCTCGTGGCTAAGAGGCATCTCATCATGCAACAGGCCCATTCCCCAGATCTTGTTTGCTGCAAGCACGTGCGCACACACACATACACACACACACACACACACACACACACACACACACACACACACACACTAAGAAGAAAGGACCACTGACACCTAGAGACTATACCTCCAGGTCCTCAAGGAGGGGGTAGGAGGGGGGGTTAGTAAGAATGTAAGGTGAGATGGACTACATACATCGAACGTTATGGTGAGTACATAACTTCTTGATGTTATGTAGTCCAACCTCGCCTTCATTCTTACCCCTGGGACAGTGTCCATAGCACCTTGACCTTGGGTGGCTCAGTGAAAAATACTCTTGAGCACTGTGGAACCAAAGGAAGATCCGCCTCTAGAGACCAGATCTAATTTGCAGTGACTAATAAAAGTATGAGGCGAAGCCCATGTTGCTGCAGCACAAATATCATCCATAGACATCCTAACTGAAATGCAGTAGAGGTAGCCACAGATTGTGTAGAATGAAGTCTTTACTTTAAAGGGTAATTCTTTGCCATTGGAACCATAAATAAATGAGATGCAATTGGAGATCCAGAGAGACAAGGTAACTTTACAAACAGGAACCCCAAGTCTAGTGTCTGAAAACGAGACAAACAGTTGATCTGATTTCCTGAAATCTTTTGGCCTATGAAAACAGAAACACAATTGTCTATGAACGTCTAGCTGATGAAACTTAAATTTTGCCTTGTTAGAAAATTCAGAAAAAAAACACACGCAACTCAATGGATTGGTTAATACTGACAGCAAAAGCAACCTTTGGAATAAAAGAAGGATTGGTTCTTAAGGAGACCCTGTCTTTGTGAAACACCAAATAAGGTGGCTTAATCGATAAAGCTTGGAGCTCAGTGACCCGCCTAGCTGAAGTTATGGCTAGCAAAAATACTGTCTCCCATGGCAAGAATTTTAGGTCACACGTAGCTGCGGGCTCAAAGGGAGCCGAGGTGAATAAAACAAAATTGAGGTCCTATGGCATTACTGGATCAAAGACTGGAGGTTGGAGTAACATTGTCCCTTTCAGAAAGGCCCTACAAAGCCTATGAGCCACAAGGTTGGGCTCATTAGCAATGTGGAAGGTAGAAATCACTGCCAATTGCACTTTAATGGTTGCTGCAGCTGATCCCTGACTGAACAGTTAAGAAAAAAATTCTAATATTGCCGAAATAGGAGCCGTATAAGGATCAATATGCCTTTCACGGGCCCAAATGGTGAATCTCTTCCACTTACTGGAATAAATCTTCCTGGTAGAAGGCTTGTGAGAAGACGACAGAATATGGACCATGTCCGGGGAAAAATCATGAAGCCTGACTAGGGGCGGAACTAGAGCAGCCAAGCTGTCAACTTGAGGGTCTGGATGGAGGGACGGAACTGTCTTGATATGAGTCAGCAGATCTGGATCTGGGTCCAGAATCCAGGGATCGTCCATTAGATAGGGTTGAAGGAAGGGAAACCAAATCTGATGAGGCCAATGTGGGGCAATCAGGATCATTTTGCTTCCCAAAGACTGTGCTTTCTGAATGACCTCCGATATCAGAGGAAATGATGGAAAGGCACAGAGAAGGCCGGAGGGCCAATTGTGAACCAGAACGTTCCTGGGTGTCTCCCCCTCCGGGGGGATAAGGGTGAGTAGCGGCTGCATTTGGCATAGAAGGGGCTGGCAAATAGATTGCAGCAAGGCTGACCCCTTCTGCGGAATATCTTCTCCGCAACAAATTTGTTCAGGGACCATTCGTGAAGCATTAGGATAGCTCTGCTCAGCCTGTCGGCAATCACGCTGGACTTCCCTGGTATATGCATTGTAACTAGAAAGCGTTGGGAAGACACCGCCCGCTGCCAAACTCGAAGTGCCTCTCTGCAAAGGGGGTATGACTTGGTTTCTCCCTGCTTGTTCAGATACCATACCACCGACATGTTGTCTGAGTGGACTGCAATTGTTCCTAGAGGGAGAAAGCTCTGAAGTGCTTGCAATGCTAATAGCACTGCTCTCATCTCCAAGATATTGGCATGCAAATGGGTCTCGTGATCTTGCCACGTGCCTTGGACTGTCCTGCCAAGATAATGCCCCCCCCCCCGATCTGGGAGGCATCCGTGGTCACCGTGGCAACTGGAAAGATGGTACAAAAGGCTTGCCCACATTGAGACTGCTGGCCTGAAGCCACCAGCGTAGATCATGCTTGCACGTGTCCGTAATCAGAACTGAATGTGAGAGAGGAAGATACTGTAGTGACCACTGGGTGAAAAGCAGCCACTGAAGAACTCTCATGTGCAGTCTGGAAAGGGAACTAGCATGATCTTGGCAGCCATGGTCCCTAATAAATTGAGGACCACTTTTGCCTTGACCTTTCTCAATGGTAGCAAGGAGTAGACTTGCTGTTGTAGAGCCTGAATTCTCTTTTCTGGTAAAAAGGCCCTTGTGAGCAACGTATCTAGTTTGGCACCGATAAAAACAAACACGCTGCGAGGGCAACAAGGCAGATTTTTTCCCAATTTAGAGTAATTTCTAACCTTTGGCACAGTGTAATGGTGGCGTCCCTGGTCTGTAACAGTAGATGCCTGGTGGTGGCAGAAAGGAGTCAGTTGTCCAGGTACAAAAACATTTGGAATCCCCGATATCTCAAGTGAGCCGTTACTACTGCCATGCATTTGGTCAACACCCTGGGGGCTGTGGTGAGACCAAAGGGCAGGGCGTGAAACTGAAAATGACTGGCTCCCAGCTGGAAGCGTAGATGACTTCTTGATGCCCTGTCCCATCTTGATACGGTAGTAAGCATCTTTGAGGTCGATGGAGCACATCCACAACATCTTTCCCTAACAGAGGGAGTACTGACTGTAAGGTGACCATGCAGAACTTGAACTTTTGTACATGTAGGTTCAATCAGCTGAGATCCAAGATGGGTCTCAGGTCTCGTGTTCTTTTCTGCACCAAAAAGAATCTGGAGTAAGTCCCTAATCCTACTTGGTCTGCAGGGACAAGCTGGATGGCTCTTTTTGAAAACAACTTTTTTATTTCTAAAGTTGCAGAATCCCTTTGACCGGATGGAACGTCTGGAATTCTCTTGGTTGTCGGGGGAGGAGAAGAGAAAGGAATATGACAACCTCTGGAAATTATCTTTAAAACCCACTCGTCTTGGGTGACGTCTTACCAGGCTTCTGAGAATAAAGAAATGCGACCCCCGACCGGCTTCAGAGACGCACAGTCGGGCCTCCTTTCAGGCGCGCTGGTAGGGAGAACCGCGAAAGGAATCACGGTCCCCCTAGTTATGCAGGCCTCCTCTGCCTCTAGGGCAGCATCTACCTGAATTTCCACCCCTCCCCTGCCTCTGGAGGGGAAATCACTTTGTACGTCCTGAAAAAACCTCTGCAACTTCGCTGAACCACATTTTCCCACTTTTCTGGCCCTTGGGGTAAGGTCTAGAAGGCATGGAAAAACGGACTCCCACAGCAGACAGGGTTTTTCCTTCCTGCTCGCACCTAGTGAGAGTGTCCTTCACCTTGGTTCCGAATAACAATGAACCGTCAAATGGGGCATTGGTGAACGTAGACTTGAGGGCCTCTGCAAAGTTACACAGGCACATCCAGGAGTGTCTCTTAAGAGCAACTTCAAACCTGCTGCCCTGCTTGCTCCGTCGGCTGCGTATGAGATTAGCCTTATGGAAGAGTTGGTAAGGGAATTTAGGGTAGGCATCTGTGCATTGACTTTCTGTGCCACGACATCAGAAACGTTACCCTGTAGAGAATCTCCTAGCTCTTTAGGAGATCTCTCTGGAGCCTTGAAAAATGCATCAAGTAGTTCAGCGACCACAGAGTAAAGGCCACTGAGGTAAACACACGCTTCCCACACCTGTCCATGGCCCAGGATTCCTTGTTATGGGGATGGACGGTAGACGAAGTTTCAGCAAGTTCCTTCTTGGTGGCTGCTGCCACTACTATGGCATCTACTGGAACAGCTTTTGTCAGATATTCCTTGTCTGTGGGAGTGGACAAAAACTTATTGGGTCTCCTAGGGACCGGTTCTACAGTGTCAGGAGTTTCCCACACCTTTTGACAGATGAGATCTAGTAGCTCATCGAAAGGGGGAGACACCCAAGAGGCGGAAGGTTGAGACCTGAAAGCCTTCAGAACACCGACTCCTCATCAAAAGGGGATTTGGAGGGCCAGCCGCCTCTCTGCTTCAACATCTCCAGGATATCTGAAAAAGAGATCTTCAGAAGACGACTTGGGGTACCCCTCTGAATCCTCGAGGTCAGTGTCTGACATGAGAGACTCATCCGGGGAGTCGACATGTTTCCTCTTACAGAATCTCTTTCTGGCAGGTTCCTCAGGCAAAAACTCTGGGGAGATGTCAGAAAGTTGGGGATCACTCAAGGAGGTATTCTGAGGCCTTAGGTCTCTGTTGTCCATGGATAGAGGGTGATCTGAAACTGACACCGGTGCCAGAGGGGGGCAGAGTGTCGGTGCCGTACGATGCAGCTGACGAATTGGCCAGCATGCTCCTCATAACCACGAAGGCTGATCCCCCAAATCCGAAGGTCGACTAACCATAGAGGATATGGTAGTAGCCCTTGGCACCGAGGAGATGAGGTCCAAAGCAGATGTCGGGTCCAAGCTCACCCGAGCTGAAGCACTGAGAGGAAGGCTCGGAACCAATGAAGATCAATCAGAGCCCTCCCCCTCGGGTCTCACCGGGGAACTGTCGACCTTTGACCCCGTGGACAGAACTGACTGGGTCGGAGTGGAAATTGGAACAGAGAGGCCAGGCGAAGCTACTGGAACCGACCTAACGGCACCCGACAAAACAGACAACTCTGGCTCCGAGGGCCGAGAAAGGCTCGGAGGAGGTCAAACAAACTATGAAGGGGCCATGGTCTCTGGAACCGAAATCAATTTGGCCAGCACTGACGACTGAAGCAGTTTCTTCACCACTCTATCAACGTTCTCATCGGAAAGGGACCCCAAGGACCTGGAGGATATAGTTGGAGATCTGGATCTTCCTACAGAGGGAGACTGATATGAAGGAGAACCCGGTTGAACAACTGGAAACCGGCTCTGAACCAAAATATCCATAACCGGCTCCGAAAGGCTGGGAGCCAATACAGGCAGTCAACACACCACCTGCTGTCGGCATCAAAGGCAATAGAACTGAAGAAGGAGAAGCTGTTCTAGCAACTTTCTCTGGTGGCTCCGAAGAAACAGACGGAGCCGAAGAGCGCTTCTAAGCAGTCTTTTTTAGCTGGAGTGGATATGGTACTGGAAGACTTAGCCAAGTATTCCTCGAAGGAGTGTTTAAGCAGTCCTTTCAGGATGAGCTTATTCTTCCTCTCCTGTAGCACGCAGGGACTGAAGGAATGACAAAATGAACAGGACTCTTGGAGGTGAATAGCACCCAAGCAGTACACGCACACAAAGTGCCCATCAGTCAAAGATATTTTATTTTTGCATTCAATACACTTTTTAAAGCCTAAAGGCCTGTGTTCCTTAGAATCCTTAGACATGCTGTATAAGGAGTACACACACACACACACACACACACACACACACAAGCTGCCAAACTACATGTACACACAAAAAACCTAACTAAACTCCACACGGGAAACTAGAGCCTCTAACTAAAAACGGCCTAGAAACCGACGGGAACAAAAACTACAGGGAGGACTAGGTCCTCTAATTTAAATGGGCCTAGCCTGGGGGAAATAAAGGAAGGATAACACCACTATCAGACGACAAAAACACTAAATAAGTTACAAGTAACAGAAGCACAACTCAAAGAGACCACACTGAAAACAATGGGGAGGACTAGGTCCTCTAACTGAAACGGGCCTAGCCCGTGGGAAGAAAGGGAGTAGACAGGATAGCAAAAAACGACCAATGAAAAAGGACACTCAACCAACCAGAGAGAGACACACACACACAGTAGCTATGAAAATAGCTTTTTAGATCAATAAATATCCAAAACTTTAGAAAAAAGGTTACTTAGCCACGGCCAAAAGAGAGACCATGTCAGAGTGTAACAAGCGGCAAATGAGATCTGTGGAATGGACCTGTTGCATGATGGGATACCTCTTAGCCACAAGCCAATTGAAGACTTTGAGCTAGAGTATAGTCGAGTTGGAGCCAAGGTTTGGCTCCGAACCCAGAATGAAGGCAAGATTGGACTACATAACATCATATCAATATATACAGTGGTTAAGTCAACTTTTCACTTTTGCTTTGCACCACATTTATACAAACACAAACATAGTTTATCTACAGAGCCTCCTAACATACATAGGGATTGAAGACATTAGGTTCTCTTACCTCTCAAGAGTGTCCATTTATTCCACGCTACCTGAGCCTTACCTCCATTAACAACATAATTCCACATCATATTCTTTACTGCTTCAAAGACATCTGCTGTGGTGCAGCGGTAGCGTTGTTGCCTCACAGCAAGAGGTTCTCCTGTTCAATTCTCGGCTGGAGTGCGGGGAGTGCCTTCTGTGTGGAGTCTGCATGTCCTCCCCACAGTTGGGTGGGCGTTCGAAAGACATGGTAAATGGGCGTGCCTTCGTTGAAGGTTAAACGTCGAGCTGGCACCTCGGCGTTCGTGAAAAATCTACTGCCAATCATACTGCTTTAAGATGTTAGCTGAGATACTGACTGTGAATGTTTGAAATGCATATAAAAATGGGGAAAGATAAAACAATGGAAAGCAATCATCTGATTAAACTCCAAGTTAACCCATTTCCCCTCAAAACTGCCTTTTAATCCTTTCTTAAGTTTGTAAGTCTTTGTTAATAGACTTCAGTGGTACTCCCACGCCAAACTTCTAGATACTTAACAGGAGATGACTCCCACAAGTAGTCGTACACTTTTTTTTTGAAACCACAATAACACAACATTCACTGTTACTATCTTGTCTTTCTTTTAGATTCTCTGCAACCCGAAAAATATGCTAAACTCATCCAAACACTGGAATAAGCACCCCATATACCAGTACATCTTCGGCATACAATGAAGTCTTCTCTTCTCAACCTATCAGAAATGTACTCCCAAATGTTAAGCATTCAGCTCTAGCAGCTAAAAGTTCAAGATGTAAAAAGGGGCAAGGGACATCTCTGTCTGACTCATTCTTTTTGATAACTTAAACAGCAAAGACAATCATGGGTAATTTCCACTCTAGCTGTAGAATCTATGCAAATAACCATATACTTTTTTTTTTTTTTTTTTTTTTTAATATCTAAATAAAAAATACAACTACACAACATCAGCCTGCTTTCAAGACAGCTACATTAAATTGCTAAGAGAATTTCCTTACTGTTTTTTTCCTGATATGACACTACTGACTTAACGGTACTGGACAGTATGTACACAGTTTACCACACCAGTTACTTGTACTTTATTCCTGTCACTTTTCAGCACTATACTCAGTCCACCAGTTAACTCCACAAGTCTGCCCTGAGCAAATAACGGAGGACCTTAGCCTGAGGCACTTTGTGGCCAATGGTGCAACACTGGTTCACATACTAACCTGGAAAGGCTATGATCTTTGTTGGCAACTGACATCTTCACAGTTGTGAGACAATATGGACAGTTAAACTGCATGACATGTCTTGTTAAAAAGAACAAAACCTAATCATTGTGTTCAAAGTGAGAAGCAGTTATAAAGTACAGTTTTGTACCTACCATAAATGTAGATGTCCGATAGGTATGCATCTGCAGTCCTAACAAATGAGTTGTCCTGCCTCAGGCAGCCCTTCGGTCGGCCGGATTCCAAAGTCTGGGTCTGGCCTCGGCTGATGTCGCACTTCACCCGACGTCATAGCTGCTTGGGTATAAAGGCATCAGCCGACGCCATTTTCCTCAGTGTTTCTTGCCCCAGATGCCAGGTGCCCTCTAGGAAGGCTAAATTTGGATAAATGCAGAAAACTCCAAACAGTAGAAAACTAAATATATATACATATATACATACAAACAAATACACCATAATAGATTCCCCCAGCTAGCTAAATGAGGGGTAAGTACCCTAGGAATACCACTGAGGGGAAGGTGGGTGGGTAATCCTGACTGCAGATGCATACCTATTGGACATCTACATTTATGGTAGGTACAAAACTGTACTATGTCCTTCAAGGATGCATCTGCAGTCCTAACAAATGGGTAGAATACCATAGCCAAACTGGGGGAGGAGGCACTAAGATAATGATGGTGTAGTTAAGATCCCTTGTAAAACAGCAGTTGCAAAACCTGCTCGGGATCTGGAGTATAAAGGAAGATTATAATGCTTGGCAAATGTATGCACGGAGCTCCAAGTAGCAGCTTCTAAAATGTCTTTGGTAGCCACTCCTCGTAGGAAAGCTGTAGTTGTGGCTGTAGCTCTTGTGGAATGAGGCCTGATAATTTCAGGAGTTGTCTTTCCATGAAATGAGTAGCAGAATCTAATGCAATTTCCTATCCATTTTGAGACTGTCTGTTTTGAAATTGCTTTTCCCTGCATTCCTGTTGCATATGCTACCAGAAGCTGGTCAGTTTTTCTGCTGGCCTTGGTTCTGTCCAGATAGTAGCGCAGTTGTCTGTGCACATCCAAGGTGTGTAGTAGTTTTTCCCCCCTGTTCTGTGGGTTGGGAAAGAATGTAGGTAAATGTATAGCTTGGTTCAAGGATACCCTGGATACCACCTTTGGCATAAAAGTAGGATTGGTTCTCAAGAGACACTCTATCCTGATGAAAGATAAGGAAAGGCTGTACTGCCATTAATGCCTGTAACTCAGATACCCTTCTTGCTGAAGTGATTGCTAGCAGGAAGGCAGTTTTCCAAGATAAGAACTGTAAGTCTGCTGTTGCTGCTGGTTCAAAAGGGGGAAGTGTTAATTTTTCTAGCACAAAATTGAGATCCCATGCAGGCAAAGGTGGTTTTCCTTGGAGGCTTTACATTTTTGATCCCTCTCAGAAATTGTCTGAGGAGAGGATGAGAGAAGACCGGAGGATCCATGTTGTACTCTGCTGAAATTGCTGATGCATGTATCTTAATGGAAGAATAGGACAGGCCATTGTGGAACAGTTCTGCTAAGTATTCCAGGATGTGTGGTAGGTTTGCTAGTGAGACATTTTCTCCCTTTTTTGCACTCCAAATGAGGAATCTTTTCCATTTGGCTGAATATGTTTTCCTTGTGGAGGGTCTGCGAGCCTCCAGGATAATGTCCTTAACCCTCTGAGATAAATCAAGTTGGTTTTGTTTTATGCAATTTTCCAAGCAGTTAGCTGCAGTGTTTTTAGGTTTGGATGCAGGGTCTTGTAGTTGTTCTGCGTTAGAAGTAAAGGACATAGAGGTAGATGCCATGAATGCGTCCGAGACATGCTTCTCAGTAGTGGGTACCAATGTTGCCTTGGCCAGTGTGGAGCTATCAGAATTACCTTTGGCTGTTCCTCTCTGATCTTCAGTAGAACTTTGTACATCAAAGGAAGAGGTGGAAAGGCATATACTGTCAGGTCTTTCCAGCTGAAAGAAAGGGAGTCCACCCTCCAGGCAAGTGGGTGGTATACTCTTGAGCAGAATTTCTTCAGTTGGTGGTTGTGTGGGGATGCAAACAGGTCTATCTCTGGCATTCCCCATTTCTGTGTTATGGTTTTGAAAATATCTGGATGCAGCATCCATTCCTGAGCATCCGTGGTAGTTCTGCTTAAAATGTCTGCTAGTGAATTCTCTTTTCCTGGTACAAATCTGGCCTGCAGTTGGATGTTGAGATTCAGGGCCAAGTTCCACAGGTCCATTGCCATCCGGCATAGAGGGTATGAATGTGTGCCTCCCTGTTTGTTGATGTACCACATGACTGTGGTATTGTCCGTCCTTATCAGCAGGTGTCCTTGCTGGATGAATGGTCTGAATGCCTCGATAGCATGTTTCACTGCCAGCATCTCCTTTAGATTTATGTGTAGATTCAGCTGGTCTTGTGACCATAGGCCTTGGATGCACTTGTCTTCCATGTGAGCCCCCCAGCCTAGGTCTGAGGCGTCCGTGGTGATGGTCTGCCTTGGATGTGGTTTGTGGAAAGGCAATCCTCTGTTTGTCCGACAGGCCTGAGCCCACCACAGGAATTCTTTTTTCAGACATGGAATGATTGGTATCTGGGCTTCTAAACTGTGTCTGTGCTGAGACCATACATTCCTTAGGTACCATTGTAACGTTCTCATATGCAGTCTGGCATGTGGGAACAATATTATGCAGGATGCCATGTAACCCAGGGCCTGCAGGACTTTCCTTGCAGTAAGCTGAGTTTGTTTTGTTAATGCCATAAAATAGACTGGTAGTTGCTTTTGTTTTTCCTCAATGAGAAAAGCCATCTGAGTTATTGTGTCCAGTTCTGCACCCAAAAATGTTATCCTTTGGGATGGTACCAGTCTTGACTTTTGTATGTTGACTGCGTATACCAAGGCTTGCAGCAGTTGTATGATATTGGCCAAATCCTTTATTAATTTTGTCTTGTTGTCCGCTTGTATTAGGCAGTCGTCCAGGTATGGGTAGATTTGAATTCCCTGAAGCCTGCAATGAGCAATTACTGATGCCAAGCATTTCGTGAATACTCTGGGCGCAGTAGATAAGCCAAAGGGCAATGCTGAGAATTGATAATGCTCTGATCCTGCAAGAAATCTGAGGTGTCTTCTGCAATCTGGTCGTATAGGGACGTGCAGGTATGCCTCCTTGAGATCTAGAGTCACCAGCCAAGACTCCTTGCCCAGCATGGGAAGAAGTTGCTGTAGGGTCAGCATTTTGAATTTTGGAACAATGAGATATGTGTTCAGTCGGACAAATCGAGAATAGGCCTCCATTGATTTTCTTTTCTTGGTACAAGGAATAGTCTGGAGTAAAATCCTTGGCCTTGTTCCATAGATGGTACCTTTTCTATTGCTCTCATCCTTAGTAAACTGATGATTTGTTTTAGAGCCTCTGATTTCTGGCTTGGTGGAAGGTTTGGCATTCCTCTCTTTTTGGTAGAGTGTGGAAGTGAAACCTGTAGCCCTTGTCTATTGTTTGTAAAGTCCATTTGTCTCCTGTAATACAATGCCAATTTCTTGAGAATAAAGCTAGCTTTCCGCCCAAGAGTGCTTCCAGTTGTTCCCTGGTAGGCGGAATCAGAGCCAAGTCATTGTGTCTGTCCTGTAGAAGTGGTTGTAGTCGCAGCTGTGGCGGCACTTCTTTGGTTGGCAGGTTGCCACTGACAACCCCTGTAGGCACCCCTAGATTGACCTCTGCCTCTTGGGCGTCTATTTCTGCCTCTCTGTGCTCTGGAGGTGTCTGGAAAGGACCAATTCTTTGAAGGCCAATTTCTGCTAAACCTCGGAGGTTGGACCTGCAAAAAATCCTTTACTGTTTGGACAGATTTTGCTTTTTCTTCCACTTTCTTTAGAACCTCCTGTGCAGGGGAGCCAAACAAACTTTGTTTCTCCATAGGGGCATCCAGAAGTTTAGACTTAACATGGTCTGGTAAGGATTGTTCTTTTAACCAGGCATGCCTTCGAATCACTGCTCCAGTCATAGCTGATCTAAATGAAGCCTCCAGTGCATCATAGCCACATTTTAAGAAATGATTACTGACCTGCTGAGAGTTGTGTATCAAATCCTGAAGGGACTTACGGTCTAAAGGTTCTGGGGAGGCCAGCTTTTTATTCAGCTGATCTAACAAAAATTCCTGATACTGTATCATGTGAAATTGACAGTTTAAAGCCCTGGCAGAAAGAGTAGCAGATGTATAAACCTTTTTACCCCATCTCTCTAATGCTCTAGATTCTCTTTCAGATGGTAGTGGGTTTTTGGCAGAGGCAGCTGCAACACCTTTAGGGCCCTGAGAAATGGTTTCTATGTCTGCAGCATGAGCCTTATACACGTGGTAGTGAGAATCCGGGACCCTGTAGTATCTATCAGGTTTTGCAGGGGCCGGGGGAAAAGAATCAGGGGCAATACTGGCATCATTGTATGCATCATCAACAACTGATAGTACAGGTGGAATGGCTAAAGGCCTATGCTGTGGTAAGTGTAAAAAAGTCCTTAGCCTTTTCCTGGAATCAGAAAAATCCTGACCCTGCCATTGGAAGTGTTCCCTCATTGAGTGTAGGGTTTCCCCAAAAGAAAATTCTTCTGGAGGTGAGGCAGAAGGAATGGAGTCTTCTGCATCAGAATCCTCATAAGGTGAGTACGGGTCTTCCTGATGGTCCGATACATCTGAACCATCCGAGGAGTAGTCAGAGGACAGAGGTTCAGGGGGTTCAGTCCTGGGCCTCTTTTCAGGAGGGGGTTGTGAGGCCCTGTCTGGGTGAGGTTGGGTTCCCCTGATCAGAGAAATAAGGTCCTCAGCAAGGCTGAGAATCTGGGAACTTGAGGAAGGCCTGTGAGAGGGAGCTTTTGAAGGTAAGGCCTTGGAAAGTTTGGCTGCTTTAGCCCTGGAAAAGGCCTTGATAGACATAGAAGCAGGGGGGCTAGATGCCCCACGTGCAGGAGTAGAGATGTCCAACGGAATAGTGTCAGACAACTCTTGTGTGCCTGCTACTTCAGCAGGAATTTCTGTAGCCGACTCAGCCATGGCCTGTGTGGCCTCGGTTATCGGAGGCATGCTTTCGGCCGACGGGAGAACCGAGGTCTCGGTTTCAGCCGAAACAGAGACACTCGCGGTAGGCCTAACCGTGGTTTCAGCCGAAACCGCGAGCCGCGAGCGTCGGTCCTTTTCTTTGCGTTTTTTAGCTAAATGGGTAGTCGGAGTTTCCGACGGCATTTTATATGCAAAAGTGGAGCCAAAAAACTCTTCGGCAAACTCCGACTGACGTCTGAGAGTCCGTCGGTTGAAGGAAGCACAGGCTAAACAAGCTGATACGTCGTGGTCTGGGCCTAAGCAAGGAAGGCAATAAGAGTGGAAATCCTTATGAGGTATTTGTTTCCCACAAGTTAAACAATTATTTACTTTGTCTGACATCGGCTGAGGCAAGAAAGAGTCCCCAACGGGGTACTTAGCTTTTTAGAAGTCTTCGGTACGCTGAAATCTCTGGATCTGACCGACTGGCACTTGCGAACAGCTTCTGCTTCGGGAACCGCGCGGCAAGAAAGACGGAGGAAAATGGCGTCGGCTGATGCCTTTATACACAAGCAGCTATGACGTCGGGTGAAGTGCGACATCAGCCGAGGCCAGACCCAGACTTTGGAATCCGGCCGACCGAAGGGCTGTCTGAGGCAGGACAACCCATTTGTTAGGACTGCAGATGCATCCTTGAAGGACATCAGCAAAGAAAAATCAACAAAATTGACATGGTAAATTTTATGTCAGAAACATAAGCTAGAACAAGTGGCAGTAGAGTTTTTATGGTGTCGAGTTGCCAGCCTGGCACTCAACCTTCCTCTGAAGGCACACACATGCACACACTAACACCTAGGGCCAATTTAGAATATCCAATCCACTTGCAGCATATGTCTTGAAAATGTGGAAGGAAAACGGAGCACTCACAGAAAACACACATGAACACAGGGAGGAAATGCAGACTGCAGAATGTTGAATTAAAGGCAAAAGTTGACGTTATGCAGCGAGGCAGAAAGTGGTAATGAATGTTGGTTCCTTCACTAGTTAAAACATCCAAAAACAAAATGCACAGGTGAAAAGCAAAACAAACGAGAAGCTGGTATGCCTGCATAAATGGTACCACAACAGATTTGACCATTTACGATTCTTAAAACAAAACAAAAAAGCTGTACACAGTTCTGAATATAGCAAAGAAAGATTTTACTTTCAAGCTGTACACAAGTTATACAACATTAATGTTAGTCCCTCTTTTTACTCCTGCCAGACCTTCAAACACTGAACTGCTATAGCTTACAGAAATATCATTCCATAATCCACCAAAAACAATAAATAAGAAAAGTGCTAAGACTAATGTCTTCTTCCCAGACCCCAATACATTAAAGCACATAGCAAAGAACTTGAAAGGATACAAACTAAATTCAAACCGCATAACTCACATGTACAAATGCCCAACAGAATTCAAACCCCCTATTCCACAAAACTAGAGTATCCAGGGATTCTAATTAGTCTTGCTTTAAAAAGACACTTGTTCAAGTAGTGGGTCCAACTATAAATTAGTTACCCAGAGGTGGAAGATAATCACTTAAATGCTGGCCTACCCATCCCAGAAGAGTTCTAGCATACAGGAGATTGCCCTGCAAAGAGTTTATGCAAATCAACAGGTACACAAGCATTGCACTGAACTGAAATCAATGCAGTTAATGTGCATAGCATGGGGTTAACACTAAGCTAAAGGGGGAAATCAGGGGGAGCTGCATCAGGTACACCCCTATCTCCTTTCTGACTTTATGTGGCGATCGAAAAGGGACACTTAAGAAACAGATTGGCGATAGGGACTATACCAACAAAGCAGGGTTGAAAAATTATTTCTCTGAAAAATAACTCATTTATCCCAAAACATTAATCTTGTACCTTTTGGTCTCCACTTCCAGCCATTTTATACCCTGTTTACCCTTCTTCTTACCTCCTACTGATAGTATATCTTCCCTTCAAAAGTTCAAAACTTCATATCTATTTATTAAATAGATTTGCAATATATTTCAATTCTATCAATAAATATCATTCCTTCCCTAGAGTTTTGTCCCCAAAAAAATCTCTTTCTTTCTGTACTAATTAGGGACATTTTTAATACCATCCCTTTCCATCACTCAATCACATTTGATTTTGATATTTGGCGTACAATTACAAGCTAAGACCAATGATGTATTTTTCTATATTTACTGAAACTGAACATTTCCTACACAGGGCACTTCTGGTCTGTAAGGGAAGGACTACACGTAACTGGAAGCACTTTTTTGGCCTGTGAAGGTCTGATATAATTAAGAGATACCATAATCAAAACAGTAAAATGGGGTAATGTAAAGCAAGGAAACTGGATTCTAAAACACTGGACCGAACTAGATATACCAACCAAAAGGAGCTACTAATGGTAATAACTCTGGCAGACAGGAAAGCAATTAAAAAAACAGAAACAAGTACAAATATGACTGTCATTGTCCATGTTAGTGTGAACGACCAGAGTCTATGAATCCCTGGACTACATGAAAAGAGACATGGAAGAGCTCTCCGATCTTGTAGCCCAAGCAGGTATGAACCTAGCCCCGAGTAGCATACTGCCATCGGCCCAGAATGACAACGCAGTACAAGGACAAAATGATTGACTTCAACAATTGGCTACACTTCTGGAGTCATTCTAAGGGGATCCAGTATCTGTCTGCCTGGGGAGACATTGTTGACAGACCACGAAGCTTTGCCAGAGATGGCCTGCATCAATTACACCTGGGATTCTGGACACTGGCTAAGGCTCTTAGCGCCCCTATAGTGCTTTTTTTAGGCAAGGTTCAAATCACAAATTCACCACCGTACCGGGAACAGGCAAGCAAAAACAGAGGGTAATGCTATTCAATGCTAGAAGTCTAAATCTCAAAATGCACTCACTCGAGGCACTCCTTAAAATGGAGAACATCGATATCTGTGCAGTGACTGAGACTTGGTTCAAGGCTCTAGACAGCACCCCTGCATTACCAGGCTATAACTCATACCAAACTTTTCGGCCACCTAACCTGGACCAGAACACCAAAGGCAGAGGTGTGTCCATATTCATTTAGAATATCCACACCTCCAGGCTAGTTGCGCAGAATAATGCATCCAAGGTTATCAAAGTGCAACTCTGGGCAAAACTGTAGCTTGCTACAGATCCCCCACCATGACCCAGGATTCTCACTCCTCTTTTCTTGAAATACTGGAAAATATTAGGGTTCAACCAAACACCCTAACAATGGGCGATTTCAACTACCCCACCATTAACTGGGAAAACTACTCATCTACCAACTCCTTTGCTCAACGCTTTCTGAAATTCATAAATTCCAATGCCCTAGATGAACTTATTCACACCCTCACCAGGGGAAACAATATCCTAGACCTAGTCATTATCAACATGAGTGACCGGTGTTCCACACCTGAAGTCAACTCCTCGTTGGTCAGATCCGAACATAAGCTAATCACCCAAGATATTCGCATCCTGCCCCCACCCACCATTAAGGAAACCACAGTAAAAAATTTCTCCAAAGCCAACTTCATGCTTCTTAAGACAGAAGTGGCGAACTTCATGACACCCATGCAGATGGACAACACAGTTACGACTGCTGAATCCTACACAAATGCACTCTATAAGCGCTTACACGAGTTCATGGATCGTGCTATCCTCCAAAAAAAGGAAGCCAATCTGGTGGTCCCCTGCCATAAACAAACTCTACAACAGAAGGAAGAAACTGTTGCAAAAGAGAGTAAAATCCAATGAGTGGAGGAGCTCCCTGGTCAGCCTCAGTAAGAAGCTGAGATCCCTTATAAGATCCTCCAAAGGTAGCTACTAAAACAAAATCGCCACTGATTATAAGGGCAACCACAAAGCATTCTATAGCTATGTCAAGAATCTCAATGGCAACACCCAGATCTGCTCTGAGTTACAGCACAACGGCATGAAAATTACAGAACCAACAGATATTGCCAACATCCTGGCAGATAGGTTCAGTGCTAACTTTACCCACCTCCTACTCACCCCCTAAAGGGCTCATATCTATATAGGAAGAATGCAGAGTCCCAGTAATCATATTTATGCAGGTAAAAGCTGCACTCTCTAAAACCAAAAACACAGCATCCATGGGACTGGACAACATCCCAGGCTGTGTTTTACATGAACTTCAGAACGAACTGGCTCCCCACCTAAGCACCATGTTCAATCATAGTCTCACGTCAGGCTTTGTGCCCACTGAATGGCGCACAGCAACAGTTATCCCACTCCACAAAGGGGGAGCCACCACTGATCCTGGGAACTATCACCCTATTAGCCTGACAAGCCTGGTCTGCAAGGCCATGGAACATATCATCATGGAACTCATAAAAAAGACATTGGTAACGTCCAAACTCTGGACCCCACCCAGTTCGGGTTTGTGAAAGGCAGATCATGCCTTCTGAACCTGATCGACTTCTTTGAGGCAGTCACCAAAGCCACAGACAAGGGTAAGGTGGTTCACACAGCCTATATGACCTCGCCAAGGCTTTTGACACCATCCCCCATTCTGGAATTATAGCTAAACTCACTAAACTAGGTATAAATCCCTATGTCACAAAATGGGTTGCCAACTGGCTCACTGACAGAACCCACACAGTAAAAGTTGCAGACTCCAAATCTGACTTCAAATCAATGACAAGTAGAGTACCACAGGGTTCAGTCCTGGGACCTCTCCTGTTTGGTATCTTCTTCTCTGAAGTATAGGCTAACACAGAAGGCCTCTGGCTAATGAAGTTCACAGATGACTGCAAACTAAGATCCCCAGTTGTGTCCCCAAATGATGTGGATATCCCTACAGAAGGGCCTCATTGAGAGATGCCTGGTGTCAGATGCATGGTCTCAAGCTCAATGCCAAAAAGTGCATTGTCATCCCCTTTGCTAAAAACTCTGTACCCATGAACTACCACATAAATGACAGTCTACTTAACGCCGAATGTGTGATGAGACCTTGGGACCCAGGTGGACAGTAGTCTCTCCTTTGATAATCACATCGCCACAGTAGTCAGGAAATCCTTTTATGTGGCACACCATCACAAAAGGGTTCTCATCCAGGAAAAGAGAGGTCACTGTTCCCCTCTACTCAGCACTCATTAGACCCATTATAGAGTACAACTCCCCTTTTGGAATGTACCTCACAAGACATCTGCAGCAGCTGGAAATGCCACAGAAGTACCTCACAAAGAGGATTACTGGCCTCAAACAGATGCCCTACACATCTGTCTCAAAAAACTCCAGCTTTACTCTGTAGCATATCGTCTACTCCGAGGAGATCTCTGCCTAACATATAAAGCTATGTTAAACCCAGAGCTGTTGGATATGCTAACACCTAAAGAAATCCCAATCCCTCCGAGCTAGGGACGCTCTAGGGACCTAAACCTTATCACCATAATAAACAGGACATGCTGGAGGGATAGATTCCTGTCCCAGAGACTTCCTATACTCTGGAACAAGCTACCTATCTATGTCAAGCAAAGTTCCTCATTAGCACTCTTCAAGAAAAATCTTGATGAGTAGATGGGAAATAGGAGATACATCCCGGGGATCACTTCTGTGGCTCTGCTCGACAGGGGCACAGGAAATGAACTTTCTTGGGTGGCGTAAGTCAGGGAACCTTGTTGGCTAGGCTTACTTAAGCCCTTGGGCCGACAGCCTAGTACCTACCTATGAAACAACCATAGGGGGGCCTGTAAGACAGGATTTGAAAAAGTTGATAAGGAAATCAGAGATGATGACAAGAAAGACATAGCGTGGGAATAAACAAGAATTTACAAATAGAGAACTACCATGATTAAACTGCTTGGAAGTGGATCAGTAGTACAACGAATAAAGAATTTATAGATACCAACTTAATGTCTCTCTCATTTTACAATCATGAAAGTTGATCCAACCAATTCTATAGTGTTTAAAAGTACTTTTTTTATTTTTTGTTTGTTAAATATAGTTAAGTCGGTATGCAGTTAATATGTTTAGATATTAAATTTTAACTGAGCATTTATACCAGTTGTAATTACAAGTAAAAATTATGTATTGTTATCAATGAAGAAATGGGGGATCAATAATACATGAGAATAAATATGAAGGAATAAGAGGAAAAGTGAATAAACAGAATAAGGGCAAAAGCAGAATGATGACTGTAAACACTGGTACTAAATTGAAGCCTTTTGAATAAAGATAGTAAAGGAGAAAAAGAAAAAAGAGACAGTACAGATAAAGCATTAGGGTTCAGTCACCGTTATATAACACTGTACATCGTGCATGAGAACTGCATGGATCGTAAAGGAGTAGTTAGTGAAATAATGACAGATTTAAGCGTTTGAAGTATTACCATCAGGAGAACATGGTTCCATGAGATTTGAGTTTTCCCCCCTTAAAAAAATAAATAACTTTGGATCTGCGCAGACAAAGGATGATGGTACGTCTGCTGTTGCAATGAAGTATTTATGTAACACATGCCAAGTACACACATACATGCACACAAACATCTGCCCTGTTTATCCTTCTGCTTTACCTCTTATACATTGTGAAAGACGGTTTCAAAAAGTCAGCACACCAAAAGTTCAAAATATAAAACCGGGGAAAAAAAACAGCAAAACAACCAGAAGCCTATGACTAGACTGAGACCAAATTTGACTGAATAGCAGTAGCATTATGAAAAGAGTTTTTGCAAGGTTAGGTACTTGGTTAGGGTTATGGGTCCAAAGCCAAACCCTGCACACCATAACTTCCAAAAATCCTTTTAGTAACATCACTAAACAAGCCACTCAACTCACGCAAGTATCAACACACATGCACAAAGTACAGTTATGTACATACCATAAACGTAGATGCTCAAATGCACTTACTGCTGCAGTCCTGACTTGTGGGAATTTCCCACTCTGGAAGCCCTTAGCCAGCGAAAATACCAGAGAACATTTTCCCCTCTTTCTGAAATCCAGCTTATACCCTATCCGACATCACTAAGTTTGGGTATGAAGGGAGTCAGATGGCATTATGACCTCACTACTTTCTTGACCCCAACCAGTAGGAGCACCCAGGTGTTAACCTTGAGACCAGGAATATGGGATCCTGCATTCCAGAATAAGTGTGAATGAGGAAGGGAGTCTCCTTGACTGAGGAAGTGAATGTCCTAGCCTATCCCATAGACCATAAGGAAAGAGGAAAAGAATACTGCAACAGTGAATACACTAGAATATCTACATTTCCGGTGAGTGTACACAACTGTACTATGTTCTTAGTGTTTCACTGTTGCAGTCCTGACTTGTGGGATAACTCCCAAAGCTGAAAAGGAGGATGGATGGAAAGATTAAGGATAGGCAAGGATGTCCTTCAAAATGGCAGCAGCAAATCATGCCCTGGACTTGGAAAAGGTAGGAATGTTTGGTGAAGGGGGTATGCACCGAGGACCAGGTACTTGCTTCCAAAATGTCCTTGGTGGCCACCGCTTTAAGAAAGGCAGTAAAGGTAGCAGTAGCCCTAGTGGAATGTGTCCTCACAGCAGCAGGAAGCAGGAAGCTTCTTCTTAGGGCTGTTGTAGCAAAAGGATACAGAGTGGGAGATACATTTGGAAATGGTTTGTTTTGAAACTGGTCTCCCCTCAGAGCTACTAGCAAATGCCACAAAAAGTTGGTCTGATTTTAAGACTTTCTTGGTTCTGTCTAAATAGTAATGCAGGTGCCTATGCACATCCAAAATATGAAGGATCCTTTGTCCCTTGTTTCAAGGGTTAGGAAAGAATGTAGATAAGTGTACGGTCTGGTTTAAAAAAGTCTTACCACCTTCAGCATATATAGGAAGAGATGGTCCTGAGACGCACACTGTACAGGTGGAAAAAGTACAGTTTTGTACCTACCATAAATGTAGATGTCCGATAGGTATGCATCTGCAGTCATAACATCTGGGTTGTCCTGCCTCAGGCAGCCCTTCGGTCGGCCGGATTCCAAAGTCTGGGTCTGGCCTCAGCTGATGTCGCACTTTCCCCGACGTCAGAGCATCTGGGGTATAAAAGCATCAGCCAACGCCATCTTCCTCAGTTTTTCTTGCCCCAGATGCCAGGTGCCCTCTAAGAAGGCTAAATTTGGATAAAATGGCAAAAAATTCCAAACATAATACCAAAATATATACATATATACAAACAAATACACCATAACAGATTCCCCCAGCTAGCTAATGAAGGGGTAAGCTCCCTAGGAATACCACAGAGGGTAAGGAGGGAGGGTAAACCTGACTGCAGACGCATACCTATCGGACATCTACATTTATGTAGGTAAAAAACTGTACTATGTCCTTCAAGGATGCATCTGCAGTCATAACATCTGGGTAGAATACCATAGCCAATCTGGGGGAGGAGGTACTAAGAAAATGATGGTGTAGTTAAGATACCCTGCAGGACTGCTGTAGCAAAACCTGCTCTAGATCTGGAGTATAAAGGCAAATTGTAATGCTTGGCAAATGTATGCACGGAGCTCCATGTAGCAGCTTCTAGAATGTCCTTGGTAGCCACCTCTCTTAGGAAGGCTGTAGTGGTGGCTGTGGCTCTCGTAGAATGAGGCCTAATATTCAGTGGAACAGTCTTTCCATGAAAAGAGTAGCAAAAGCGAATGCAATTCCCTATCTATTTTGAGATTGTCTGTTTGGAAATTGCTTTTCCTTGTGCCCCAGCAGCATATGCTACAAACAGTTGGTCAGTCTTTCTGTAACTTTTAGTTCTGTGCAAATAGTAGCGTAATTGTATGTGAATATCCAGAGAGTGTAGAAGTTTCTCCCCTTTATTTTGTGGATTTGGGAAGAATGTAGGCAAGTGAATTGCTTGGTTCAAGGATACTCTAGATACCACCTTTGGCATAAAAGTTGGATTGGTTCTTAATGAAACTCTGTCTTGATGAAAAATAAGAAATGGCTGCACTGCCATCAAAGCTTGTAACTCAGACACTCTTCTTGCTGAAGTTATGGCCAGAAGGAATGCAGTTTTCCAAGACAGAAACTGTGGATCTGCTGATGCTGCTGGTTCAAATGGAGGGAGTGTTAGCTTTTCCAGCACAAAGTTAAGGTCCCAAGTAGGTAAAGGTGGTCTCCTTGGAGGGTTGATGTTTTTGATTCCTCTGAGAAATTGTCTTAAGAGAGGATGCGAGTAGACAGGTGGATTTTCATTGTATTCTGCTGAAATTGCTGAGGCATGTATCTTAATGGAGGAATAAGACAGGCCATTGTGGAACAACTCTGCTAAGTATTCCAGTATATGTGCCATACTCATCACTGTCACATCCAGGCCTTTTGTTGTGTTCCAAATGAGAAATCTTTTCCATTTTGCAGAATATGCCTTCCTTGTGGAAGGACGGCGAGCTTCCATAATAATGTCCTTTACCCTCTGGGATAAGCTGTTCTGAGCAGGAGTCATGGTATTCTCCAGGCAGTTAGCTGCAAGGTTTTTAGGTTGGGATGCAGGGTCTTGAAATTGTTCTGTGTCAGAAGAATAGGCCATAGGGGGAGAGGCCACGGTTTCGACTGTGACAAGCTCCTCAACAGTGGGTA
Source organism: Protopterus annectens (assembly GCF_019279795.1). Lineage (NCBI taxonomy): Eukaryota > Metazoa > Chordata > Ceratodontiformes > Protopteridae > Protopterus > Protopterus annectens. Next base: position 175,495,469 of record NC_056738.1, read on the forward strand.
CCAGTGCTGCCTTGGCCAGTTTGGAGCTATCAGAATTACTTTTGGCTGTTCTGCCCTGATCTTCAGTAAAACCTTGGACATTAATGGGATTGGTGGGAAAGCATAGACTTTTCGAGCTTTCCAGCTGAAAGAAAGAGAGTCCACCTTCCATGCTTGTGGATGGTATGCCCTTGTGCAGAAAGTTCTCAGTTGATGATTGTGAGGTGAGGCGAACAGATCTATCTCCGGCCTTCCCCATGTTTGTGTTATGAGGAAGAAGATGTCTGGGTGCAGCATCCATTCGTGTGCATCCATGGTAGTTCTGCTTAAGCTGTCTGCCAGAATATTGTCTTTCCCTGGCACGAACTGGGCCTGCAGTTGTATACTGAGTTTCAAGCAAAGTTCCCATAGATTCATAGCCAGTCTGCACAGAGGGTAGGAATGCGTGCCTCCTTGCTTGTTTATGTACCACATAACTGTGGTGTTGTCTGTCCTTATTAGCAGGTGGCCCTGTTGAAGGAAAGGTTGGAAGGCCTCGATTGCGTGTATCACTGCCAGCATTTCCTTTTGGTTTATGTGCATGCGTAGCTGTCCTTGAGACCATAGGCCTTGTATACATTTGTCCTCCATGTGTGCTCCCCAACCTCGGTCTGAAGCGTCCGTGGTGATGGTTTGGTTTGCTTTTGGTTTGTTGAAGGGCAACCCTCTGTTGGACTGGCAGGCTTGAGCCCACCACAGGAATTCCTTTTGAAGGCAAGGGATGAGTGGAATCAGTTTCCAAGCTGTGACTATGCTGAGTCCATACACTCCTTAGGTACCACTGCAATTTTCTCATATGCAGCCTGGCTTGTGGAATTAGAATTATGCAGGATGCCATGTAACCTAGGGCCTGCAGGAATTTCCTTGCAGTTAGGTGAGTTTGTCTTGTCAGATTCTTGAAGTAATCTGGAAGCAGTTTCTGTTTTTCCTCTGTGAGAAAGGCCATTTGGGTGGTCGTGTCTAGATCTGCACCCAAAAAGGTTATTCTTTGGGATGGAACAAGTCTTGATTTTTGGATGTTGACTGTGTATCCCAAGGCCTGTAATAGTTGGATGGCATAGTCCAAGTCCTTTAACAAATTTTTCTTGTTGTCCGCTTGTATCAGGCAGTCGTCCAGGTATGGGTAGATTTGAATCCCCTGAAGTCTGCAGTGTGCAATTACTTATGCCAGGCATTTCGTGAATACTCTGGGCGCAGTAGATAAGCCAAAGGGCAATGCTGAGAATTGATAATGCTCTGATCCTGCAAGAAATCTGAGGTGTCTTCTGCAACTTTGTCAAATAGGGACATGCAGGTATGCCTCCTTGAGATCTAGAGTCACCAGCCAAGACTCCTTGCCCAGCATTGGAAGAAGCTGCTGTAGGGTCAGCATTTTGAATTTCGGCACAATGAGGTAAGTATTCAGTGCGGACAGGTCGAGAACAGGCCTCCACTGATTTTCTTTTCTTGGAAAAAGGAATAATCTTGAATAAAATCCTTGGCCTTGTTCTGAGAGAGGTACCTTTTCTATGGCTTTCATTTGTATTAGTTTGGTGATTTCCTTCAAAGCCTCTGCCCTCTGATTTGGTGGCAGGTCTGGCATTCCTCTTCTTTTTGCCAGTGTGTGAAAATGAAACCTGTATCCTCTGTCTATTATTTGCAGTGTCCATGAGTCCCTTGTAATGTAATGCCAATTTTTTGAAAATAAAGAAAGCTTTCTGCCCAATGGTGCTTCTAATTGAGCCCTGGAGGGTGGAGTCAAAATTAAGTCATTGAGTCTGTCCTGGTGCAGCAGCTGTTGTTGGTGTTCCTGCACTACCTCTGTGGTTGGGAGGCTGCCACTGACGGCCTCTGTAGGAGCCTCTAGCTTGCCCTCTACCTCTGGCACGCCTGTTCCTGCCTCTCTGTGATCTGTCTGAGTCGGGAAAGGACCAATTCTTAGTAGGCCAATTTCTGCTGAATCTCGGTGGTTGTACCTGCAGAAAGTCCATGACTGTTTGCACAGATTTTGCCTTTTCTTTAAATTTCTTTAAGACCTCCTGAGCCGTGGAACCAAATAATTTTTGTTTTTCCATTGGAGCATCCAGGAGCTTAGCTTTAACATGGTCCGGTAGAGATTGTTCCTTCAACCAGGCATGCCTTCGTATAACTGCCCCTGTCATAGCTGACCTACATGAAGCTTCCAGTGCATCATAACCGCATTGTAAAAAATGGTTGCTAACCTGCTGTGAGTTATGTACCAGGTCCTGAAGAGATTTACGGTCAAGGGACTCAGAGGAGGAAAGCTTCTTATACAATTCATCTAACAAGTATTCTTGGTACTGAATCATATGGAATTGACAATTTAAAGCCCTCATGGAAAGAGTTGCAGAAGTATAAACTTTCTTTCCCCATCTCTCTAAAGCTCTAGACTCCCTTTCAGAAGGGAGAGGATTTTTAGCAGTGGCAGCTGCAACCCCTTTTGGGCCCTGTGAGATAAGATTCTGGGTCTGCAGTGTGGGCCTTGTACAGGTGAAGATGAGAATCCGGGACCCTGTAGTACCTGTCAGGTTTGGCAGGAGCCGGAGGGAGAGAATCAGGGGCTGTACTAGCATCAGAGTACACATCATCAATAACATTCAAAACAGGAGGTATGGCTAAAGGCCTATGTTGAGGTAAATGTGGAAAGGTCCTTAATCTTTTTCTAGAATCAGAAAATTCCTGGCCCTGCCATTGGAAATGTTCTCTCATAGAGTGCAGTGTCTCACCAAAAGAAAACTCTTCAGGAGGGGAGGGCGAAGGAATAGATTCTTCAGCATCAGAATCCTCATAGGGCGAATAAGCCTCTTGCTGTTGCACTGACAACACAGATTCATCCGTAGACTCATCTGAAGAGTGGGGGTCAGAGGGCTCAACCCTGGGCCTTTTGTCTTGTGGTGGAAGAGAGCCCCTGTCCAGGTGAGGTTGAGAACCTCTAATTAAGGAGATAAGATCCTCTGCAAGACTGAGAATTTGAATGCTAGTAGAAGGCCTCTGAGAGGCAGTCTTGGGAGGCAAAGCTTTAGCAAGCTTGGCAGCTTTAGCCCTGGAGAAGGCCTTAATGGACATGGATGCAGGGGGTCTGGCTGCACCACATGCAGGAGTGGACTTGTCTAAAGGAATGGTGTCGGACATGTCCTGGACACCGGTTTCCGTAGGGAGTTCAATAACCGACTCGGCCGGAGCCTCCGGGGCCGAGGTAGTCGGTTGAATGGTTTCTGCAATAGGAAGCACCGAGGACTCTGATTCAGCCAAAACTGAGACACTCGCGGTAGGCCTGACCGTGGTTTCAGCCGAAACCGCGGGCCGCGAGTGTCGGTCCTTGTCCTTGCGTTTTTTAACTACTTGCGAAGTCGGAGTCTCCGACGGCATTTTATATGCAAAATTAGCCCCGAAAAATTCCTCTGCAAACTCCGACCGACGTCTAAGAGTTCGTCGGTTGAAGGAAGCACAAGCAGAGCAGGCCGAGACGTCGTGGTCTGGGCCTAAGCAAGAGAGGCAGTAAGAGTGGAAATCCTTATGAGGTATTTGTTTCCCACAAGTTAAACAATTATTTACTTTATCTGACATCGGCTGAGGCAAGAAAGAGTCCCCAATGGGGTACTTAGCTTTTTCGAAGTCTTCGGTAGCTGAATCACAGGAGCTGGCCGACCGGCACTTGCGAACTGCTTCTGCTTCGGGCACCACGCGGCAAGAAAGACTGAGGAAGATGGCGTTGGCTGATGCTTTTATACCCCAGACGCTCTGACTTTGGGGAAAGTGCGAAATCAGCCGAGGCCAGACCCAGACTTTGGAATCCGGCCGACCGAAGGGCTGCCTGAGGCAGGACAACCCAGATGTTATGACTGCAGATGCATCCTTGAAGGACATCGATGAAATGTTCCACACACAGGCCTGACGCTCTGACACCCTTCTGGCTGAGGTAGCTAGCTAGTAGGAAGGCTGTCTTCCAGATCAGAATTTTATATTAGCAGAAGTCATTGGTTCAAAAGGTGGAAGGGTGAGTTTCTCCAGAATAAAACCAAGGTCCCAGGGAGGAACAGGAGGTTTCCTGGAAGGCCTAATATGGGCAACCCCTCACAGACTGTTTCATGAGGAGATGTAAAGAGAGAGGAGGTTGAGAAGGCAGACAGACTGAAATAGCTGAAGCATGGATTTTTACAGAGGAACAGGAAGAGATCTTTTTCAAAAAGGCTGAAAGTATGGCAGGATGAAAGGGATCTGGGTTCAGCGAGGGTTTCTCTTCCATTTAGCAGAGGACGACTTGCTAGTGCTAGGCCTCCTGGACTCTTTTAGAATGTCCAGATCCTGCTTGTTGAGAAGAGACCCCTTCCATGGTATCAAGGTATCATCCAAGCTGTCAATCTGAGTGTGTGCAGGTTGGAGTGTATTACTGTGTCCCTGTTATGTTAGCAGGTCAACTCTCTATGGCAGCTGCCATGGCTCCCTAGTGATTAGACTGAGTAGCAGCAGGTACCAGTGCTCCTTTAACCAATCTGGGGTAATCAGAATTACCCTTGGCCCTTCTTCCCTTATCTTCAGCAATACCCTGGGCAGCAGTGGTAATGTGTGTGTGGGGGAGGGGGGGGCATAAAAAGATAGTCATGTCCAAGGAAAGGAAAATGCATCTGTATTCCAGGCTGACTTCATTTTGTTCTTGCGGCAAATCTTTTTCAAATGAGCATTTTCTCCAGTGGAAAAAATGTCTATTTGTGGCACTCCCCATTTTTGGCTATGCTGAGAAATACTTCCTGATGCAGTTGCCACCTGTTGGGGTCTACAGGCACCTGCTGAAGTGATCTGCTAGTTGACTGGTTTCTCCTATTAGGTACTGGGCCACGAGGAGCAGCCCCAGGGAGTTTGCCGTTTCCCATAGGTCCATAGCTAGGTGACAAACAGTGTAAGAGTGGCCCCCTCCCCCCAGTTGTTCATGTACCACATAACTGTGGTATTGTCGGTCTTCACCAGGAAGACATTGGGTTTCCACTTCTTTTGGAAGGCAATCAGGCCTTTTTGTAATGCCATTAGTTATTTTAGGTTGACATGCTTGTTTTTGAACTTGGGAGTCCCATTTGTCTGGAGTCTGGAGATTGTGTGGGCTTCCCAGGCTATTTCTGATGCAACTGTTGTCAGGGTTTTGGTCCTGAGGGGTAAACCTGGATTAAGGGAGCATGCTTGGACACATCAGGCAAAGTCTATCCTGAGGCAAGGAAGCAATTTTATTCTGAAAGTGAGACTGTGAATGTTGACACCACACATGTTTAAGATACCACTGCAGCTTTCTCATATGCAGTCTGGCCAGAGGGATCATAAAAATGCAAGAGGCCATGTATCCCAGGGCCCTGAGATACTCTCTGGCTATGAGGTATTTCCTGTCCAAGATCTTTCTGAAGTAAAGGTTTAGAAAGGTAGACTTATCCGGACGAAGGAAATCCTTCTGAAGAGCAGAGTCCGGTAAGGCTCCAAGAAACACAAGCTTGCTTGTGGGGTTTGTTTGAGATTTTTGTGTATTGATGGTGAACTCCACCAAGGTTAGTAAATGCTGGGTATAAAGCAGATCTGCTTTGAGTTTTTCTAGACTTGGTGCCTGAATGAGGCAATTGTCTAAGTAAGGATAAATCTGAATTACCTTTGTCCTGCAGAAGGCTATCAATGAGGCTAGGCATCTTGTGAAGATCCAGGGAACAGTAGGTAAGCCAAAAGTCAGAGCACAGAATTGACAGCAACTCATACCTGCTCTGAAGTGCAAGAACCTTTTGTGTGATTCCTCTGCTGGGATATAGTGGTATGCATCTTTTAGATCCAATGTTACCATGAAAGTGTTGGGGGTAATCACAGGCAGTACTTTTTGTGGAGTTAGCATTTTGAATTTTGGGAACTGTAAGAATTGGTAGAGCTTTAACAGGTCTAGAACTGGCTTCCAGGTACCTTCTTTTCTGGAAACCAGGAAAAGTCAGGAGTAAAAACAATTCCCTTGTAAGGATTTTGGTACAGGTTCCACACAGCCTTGAGAGCAAAGAAGCTCTACTCATATTAAGCCCTCTGTCTTTTGGTTTGGAGGAATGTTTGGAAAGCCTGAGCACATCAACGTTAGTTGGCATTTGAGTCTGCAACCTCAAAGAATATTTAGCACCCACAGATCCCTGGTAATGATACCCTGCTAGGTCCCTGGGGAAGTGATCCCTAAGGCTTAATGGGTTCAGACTGCCACCATCTTAGTTGCTGGTGTTGCCTTTGGCTCCTTTTCCTATGACATTCCCTTTGTCTAAGCTTAGACTGAGGGGTTGGAAAGGACAAATCTTTGGAAGGATAATTATGGCTGAATCAATGGGGCTGAATCTGAAGGAAGTCCCTGACAGTTTGCATGGACTTGGCCTTATACTCCACCTTATGCTCCATTTTCTTAAGGGCAGCTTCAGCCTTACAACCAAAAAGACAGTTTTTGGCTAAGTACACATCTAGGAGACTGGATTTGACAGGTTTAGAAGGGACTGCTCGCTCGGCCAGGCATGTCTTCTAATGAGAAATCCTGTGGCTGCTGCACTACTGGAAGCTACCAAGGCATCATAGCCAAAGTACAGAGGGGCTGCATAGATCAATTAACTCCTTTGAGAGGGCCTGATTTTCAGTCCCCATTATTTCTTGTTTCATCTGGCCAAGAATAGTTTCCTGGTACTTCACCACATGAAAATAGCAGCTCAAAGCCCTCATAAAAAGGGCTGTGTATGCTTTCTTTCCAAACCTGTCCAAGGCTCTGCTCTCCTTGTCTGTAGGCAAAGGGTTTTTAGAAGAGTTAGTTTTTGTTCCCTTAGGGCCTAGACAACACTTCAGGATCTGCTACGCTACATGGTTCTTAAAAAGATGTTTGTGGGAATCTAGAACCCTGTAAAATCTGTCAGGCTTTTAAGGGACAGGGCAGAGTGTTTGGTTGTAGAGAAGAATCTAGGAAGACATTATCTACCACCTTTAAGACTGGGGGAATGGCAAGGGAGTTTTGCTCATCAGGGAGATTAAGAAATTCCCTAATCCTTTTCTTGGATTGGGGGTAGTCCTCAACTTCCCATTTGAAATGCTCCATCCGTGTATGCAATGCCTCCTCAAAAGAAACATGAGGCAAGTCAGAATCCCCATAGGAAGCAATGGATGCACCCTCCTCAAGAGTGGATTCCTCCTAATCTGCATCACCCTCAGAGTGAAAAGCATCAGAAAATTCCTGTGGTGGAGTATCCCTCTTTCTTTTACCAGGGGATCTTTCGGGGGGAGGGGGGGGTCTGGATCTGACCATGGAAATCAGATCCTCAGCCAACTTCACTAACTCTTGTTGGTAAACCTGGGAGTGGGAGTGGGTAGGCCTAGGCTGAGGAAAGGTGAGAGTAGCATTTTTGTGAGCTGGCCTAGGGCCGACCACCACACTAGGAAATGAATGAACAGTCTCCTGGTAACAGTAGGCCGAGGTAATCTCCTGATGAAACAAAGAGCCATTGTTGTTTTAGAGCAATCATCAGAAGCCAGAGCCTGCAAAGTGGTTCTGGAGCCAACCAACGAGCTACGTCCTTCAGCCTGCAAGGAAGTAGTGGGACCTGTAGGCATACTGGACTCCAAACAGGTCTTGATAGAGGCCTGTGCCACCACCAGAGTCTTCAAAGGGGGGTTGCGATGGTGCCTCAACTTTCTCGGCAATCACAAGCTTAGAAGGACTGGCCAACAGCAAATGAGTGTCATCTGAGGTCCTACATCTGAAGCATTTTTTTTTTCTTTCCATTTTCGGCCTAGGGATATCTATATCAGCTCGACCAGCGGATGACGTGGTAAATGAATGTCCTGACAACTCACTGAAATGTTTAGCAAGACTCTCAGTCCTACGCTTGAAATTTCTGCTATTAAAGAGAGCACAAAACTGACAGTTAGGAATGTAGTGTCCTGGCCCTGAACAAGTCACACAAAAGGAATGAAAGTCCCAGTGTGGTATCTGTTTGTCATAGCGGAGACAGTTATTAACTTTCTCTGACATTAGTCAAAGTTCACCAACTGGGTACTTCGCTTTACATGTCTTCTTTCTCTGGTGTGCACTGACCGATGCACTGACTAGCACTCTGCTTCAAGCAAAGATGGCAAGAACTGAGGTCATGCAGACAGATGAATCCATCTATACCCAAACGTAGTGACCTCAGAGGGGATGTCCACCAGCTTTACAAGGAGGGGAAAATGGTAGTCGGGTTGACCACAGGCTTCCACAGTGGGAAATCCCACAAGTCAGGGCTACAACAGTGAAACACAAAGAGCATCACTGCATGTAACTTGTTACCTAGCCTTAGCTCTAACCCTAACATGCAAACACTCATACAAACACTTACCTTCCACTCACACATACAAGTATGCACACACGCGTGTAAACAAAACCACTCAAACGTAGCACTATTCCATACCCAGCCTAGCCATTACACTAACCCTAGCCTGCACTCAAATGCATGTGTATGTGCGCACGCACAAGCACACATAGTAATGCAGAAACTTTCAGAAATCTGAAACTTTGGCATTAAAGCATGCAAACAAACCACTCATCTTACCCAACTGACTTCATCCTTCAAACACTGCAACCAAACATCCACTTAATGCAATGACCACACACTGCAATCTGTCAACATGTCATACCGCCTTGTCAGCACAGCAAAAGTGGATAGTTTGGCTACACTTCAGAAATACAGGGTTTTTAAACCCAGATAATGCCCATAAAGATCAAGGTGCCTACAAAATATTCAAATTAGCTGGGTTTAAAGACCCTGTATTTCTGAAGTATAGCCCAACTTTCCACTTCAGCTGTACTGATGGGGTCAATAAAAAGACCGAAATATGCATGCCCACAGCTAGTGAGGTTTGGCTTTATGGGTCTGAATGTAACCATAAATACTTAAAAAGTAAAATGTCATAGACATTCAGAAGCCATGTAGCTAAAAGACTTTATACCCTTAAGAGATCATCTGCATATATCCCATAAGCTTCCATTACAGGAGGTTTAAGGTATCACACAGTGAAAACTCTAGCTTGGCTAGGCTTTTCTGTGACGTTTTTACTCTGATTTGTGTACAGTTGCATATAGAAGCATTGAATAAACATATGGTAGACAGCTCTGTGAGAATGCTACATTACAGGGATTGGGGAATATGCCCTTTCTCCAGTATTGTTCAATCTCAGTGTTAGTATACACAACTGCAAAAAAAAAAAAAAATTTTTTTTTTCATTTTGCCTGTGTGGAGGTCAGTGTTCGGCACAGATGTGCTAAAATGTTAACATATCAGCGTTTTTTGGTTAACATTAAGCACTTCAACATCTGGGTCTTGTAGAGTACTGTCAATAGACATATACACACAAAGCATAAAGACATACATAAAAATTAAAAAGGCATTCATGCAAATACAAAGAAAGTAAGACAAAGAAGCTGGAAATGAGAGCCCAAATGGGCATTCTTAAACTTGGAGAAAGCATACCACACAGCCCCAAGAAAGCTGATCTGGGTAGTCCTGCGATGGTCTGAAGTTCCATAAACATGGTCAGAAACCATGCAGGCTAGGTACATGGACCCAATTGAACAGCGTTCGGACTCAGTCAGTAGATCTTAGGGGGAAGAGGATATGCATCAAAATTCATCATTAGGCCCACTCCTGCCCATATTCATGATGGAATACATAAGCAGAAAGACTGAAAGAGACAGATCGATAAAGCTGTTTGAAGATGATGTGGCACTAAAAGAAGATTCTGAACAAGAACTTCAGCAAATAATAGGGGACTTGAAAGAAAAACTCAAGATGCACAGAATTAAACAGAATACAGAAAAGAAAGTCTTAACAGCAAATAGAAAATCAGAAAATGCTGAAAACTGAATTAAGGAAAACAGTGGAAGAATGCAACCCAGTCATCTAGGAGGGGTGATTGAGGAGACGTCTAAATGAGGAGGTCATAATCAGAGGTGCTGCTGCCAAACATACAAGGGGTAGAGTGTGGTTGAAGAATGTCAAAGCAGCTGAAAAGTAACATGTACAAAACTGTGATGTGACCAGTCTTCTTTATGGGTCAGAAAACTGGGCAGTAAAGGCATAACAGCTGAGGCAGCCTGACATGAAAGAGATGAAGTACCATTGATGGGCAGTATGATGCACACTGTGGAACAAAAGAAGAAATGTGGACATCAAAGCAGAAGTCAAAACAGCCCCAATTGCAGAGGTCAAAATCAGATTACAGTCGTTTGGTCAGATGTGCAGGAAATCAAAATATGATTTAGTAAAACAGATTTTACAGAGACAAAAAGAAGGCTAGAGGAAAAAAGAATGGCCATCTAGGAAACATGAACTGCAGAAGAAAACCCCCATGAAAGTCAAACATAACTGTCAAAGATGGCAGTAGAGTGGCTCTAAACAGAGGGAGGGAGGGAGAGAGAGAGACAGACAGACAGATGTGGCAACAACTGAAGTGACACTGATCCCATGTAAAGAAAATAGGAAAAGGGGGTTGCTGCTGCTATTAATACACTTTTCTGTGTGTGTGTGTGTGTGTGTGTGTGTGTGTGTGTGTGTGTGTGTGTGTGTGTGTGTGTCAGTGAGTGAGTGAGTGAACAGTACAGCAGCAGAGACCATGCTGCAGTTTACTATTTCCATATAAAGATATGGCCTTTTTCCGAAGCAAAACAGTCTGAACACAAAGCAAATACCTTTAACTCAGTCTTATGCTACTAGGAAATGGTTTCCGTTGACAGCCTTCTCTAGATTTTTCTGGCAGGAACACTTTCCAGCTTCTTCTTCAAAATCTTTCTTCACTATGGTTAATTCTTTCTCCCAAAGCAACTGTTCTGGATGCCCAGTCCCTCTTCACAAATGACAAATGTTGTCAAACTAGGCTTATCTCAGCTCTCTTAGTTCTATTAAAGTACTCATAAAAGAAACCTTTTCTTAATAAACCAGTCAGTCAGTGTTCCATCTTCAAACAACGAACAACTTAACTAAACACACTCAATACATTTAAAAAAAAATCACTCTACTTACAATGGATACTTTGCAACCCTGCCATAAACATTACTTACACCACTATGTGCACACTTTTGGGTCACTAGTGCTCTTCTGTTTAGCGAAAACCACCATGTTATACTACAACTGATCTCCCACCTTGAAAAGTACAGTTTTGTACCTACCATAAATGTGACTTGCCCCAGATGTCAGAAGGCCCTAAAAGAAAGGCTAAAGCCAAAAACAGCAAAACAACCCAACCACCCCTGCACTAATCATGATCCCAAGCAGGAGTAGGAGCTCTCGTGGGGGTCTTATATTCTTTGCCCCTCTAAGGAATTGCTTAAACAAGGATGTAAGGTATTGAAGAGCAACACCTAAATTAGGTTTAGAAACATCAAGTCCTTTGCTGCCCACCAAAAATAAAAATCTCCCTCCATCTCGCACCTTCTGCTTACATGGCCTTCCTTCCTAGGCCTCCTCCTCCAAAAAAACATGTTGGTGTTGTTGAGAAGCTGGAGGGTTGAAAACAGGAGGCTGCCAGGATGTAGAGAGAGAGAGTGAAGTTTGACATTGAGTAAATCTGAGTTCTCCTGAGACAGCAGGTGAAGGATAGATTTGTTCCTCTCAGCAGCCTGAAAGCTATCACTGGAGCCAGAGACAACCGTGAACCGACACTCTGAGGCATGATAGAGGCAAGCAAGGGCAATGAGAATAGAAGTCCCAGCCAGCCAGCGCAGATTTAATGCTTCCTGCTGAGCCTGATAGGAATATGAAGGTAAGCCTCCTTGAGATCCAGATCCACATCCAGTGATCTTTGCCCAGCAGAGAAAAGGTAACGGGTCAGATAAATTCTGATACTTCAGCCAGGCGTGTCATTGAAGAACTGAACCAGTGGCAGCCACCCTGAGACGGCCTGCACAGCATCAAAAATATACACTGTGAAATGCATGCACCACCCACTAGAGAGATTTACACTCAATGCCTTTTAATCTTAACATCTTCCTTAGACTTCCAACCAAAAAGAAAGAAAGTTTGATAGAAAGAAGAAAGAAACTTCATATTCAGCAACTGAATAGCTAAGGTCAAAGCTGTATAGCTAAGGTAGAAGATAAGATTCTTTTTCCCCTCTTCCATCCAGCCTGGCCTCTTTATCAAGAGGAACCAGATTTTTTTACACCTTGCCTTGACACCCTTGTGTCCCTCACCCTAGGACTCTTATAAAGACTCTTGCAGGCCTATATATATATGTCTATCACCCTCGGTTACCTATCCTCTATAAGGAGAATCAGGGGCAGGGATCAGGATTCTGTAAGCCTCTGAAACATCCAGAACACCAAAGTCACATCTTCCAACATAGTATAGCCAAAAATGCCTGGGAGTTAAAGCAAAAAATTCTAAGTCCTTTCTGGGAATCTTAGAAGTCCTGACCTTCCCACTTAATTCCCACTCCTGAAAAATGAAATCCTGAAAAAAAAGAAAAAAGAAAAATGAGAGAAGGAAGGAGATTTGTACCCCTGCTGATGGTTGCTGTTTAAAGCCCGGCGACGGCGTAATAGCCTAATATTCGGGCCGACCGAGGACAGCGGACTACCCATATGTAAGGACTGCAGCAATGTGAGATGAAGAACATCCTGTTTCATGTCTACTGGATGGAATGTGTGCCTGAGATAGGCCATCTACATTGTCCACTAATGAGCCTCGCTTGTGTTGGACTTTCAACTTAAATGCCTGCTACAACTACAACAAGCAGTGTGCTACAGTTTAAAAGTAGAAAAGAGCTTTTTTTATGACCTCTAGAGTGACCACAAGCCACCGGACTCCACTAAAACTCCTAAGACCCAGTCAAAGTGGCAGTGAGGTGCCAAAGATTGTTTAATAGACTGAGGGGTTCAATGCCAGTGCAATTCATGTGCCCGGAAAACAGCTGATGCAGATGTGTTATCGGTTACTGAAGACACTGCCACCTATGTGCCAGACATAATGATGACTACATCAGTGACTACCAACAGATCAGATAAGCTCAAGCAATCTACCCAAAATGGCAGAGAGCTTTAAGCTATTATCTCACACGTGTGAAACACATGGCCAGATTACTGGACACAAACTAAATAGCACATGCGTAACTATTACACAGATCACAACTATCAGAGCATGATGGCTTTGCTACACCAAGAAAAGTTGTAGTATCCATATCACAGTGAGCACAAGCATTATGTCAACTACATAAAGATCATCAAGATCTCACAAAATGTTGTGAAAAAGCCAAAATGTCAGCACAGTGACCAAACGTCAACCAGGACATTGTAAATAATCATGTTAAGGCTGACGCCCTTACCAGAAGACTCTTGTTAGAAACAACTGCTGACTTGTGTGAGTCTTATGACAAAGACAAATTCTGATTGAGGACTATTACTTTTGTGACAGAAATAATGAATGTAACAGTCACAACTATCCAACAAATAATAGCCATGTTCAAATCTAGCCAACAAATTACAGTCAGGTACAAATCAATTTTTTTTTTTTTTTGCTTCTTCGCAGCTGACCATCAGCTGCTCTCAGGGCCTCTCCTCATCTATTGGGTGTGGTGGGCTGTCCTTTCCTCACCAAACATTGATCTATGCTTGGAGCCAGTGAGGCGTTTGACTGCTGCCAATAATTGCTTTTAATTTTCAGTGCCATAATTTCCCTCTTCTCCCATCGTGCGCATTTGCAACATCCAGGATTAGTATATCATACTGCATCTGCAACTACTAGGACAATGCTCTTGTCACACTCTGAGGTTGTCTCTGCCATAAGACTCACACAAATCAGCAGCTGTTTTCTAAAAAGAAACTTCTGGCAGGGGTGTCACAAAAAAACTATCACAAAGAGGGAATGTAGAAAAAAAGATTAGAAAAGTAGAAGTTAAAAAAATAGAAGTTGAAATTATAGAATGCCTGCGAAGTGAAGGATTTGGTGTAGAAGGTCTAACACAGCACTCCAACGTAAAGAGAAACAGAAAGATCAGGAGACATCTGAAGTATGGACATGGGAAAGAGATATTTAATATGGTGTAATACTTATGCAAAGGAGAAAGCAAAACTAATCAATATAAAAAGAGCAGCACCAAAGATATTTGAAGAGAAATACAGGTAAAGGAATATGGACTTGGAAAACTTTACAATACAAAAAAAAAGAGGACAGAGGAAAAGTAGAAAAGATGAGTAACGGAGAAGTTAAAGAAATAGAAACTGAGGTTATGTAGTACTTCCCAAGTGAAGGATTCAGTGTAGAAAATCTAACTCAAAGCACAACAGCAGGATAGAGCAACAGACATCCAAATTAAGGAGAAACCAGTGGAATGGGAAACAACTGATCAGTTGTCATATGAAGATCTACTGGAGCGTTCCACAGAAAACTAGTACAAACATTCACTTTAAGCTGGATAGCAAGGGAAGCTACAGGACAAACTGTGGTAACTCTGATGCACTCAATGTTCAGGAGTGATGGGCCAGTGAGTTCACATGAAAGAGCAACGGATGGCACAGGATGAAATTGAAGCGAATGTGCCACAGGAAGATGCTATAGAACTTTCTACAGAATGCACTCAGGAAATGGAGAAAGTACAGATTTGTACCTACCATAAATGTAGATGTTCGAGTGTTCACCCTGCTGCAGTCATCACACTTGGGTTATCCTGTCGTCAGGCTGTCCCACAGTTGGCCGGAATTCCAAAGTCTTGGTCCGGCGTCGGTTGCTGTCGCCTCTTCCCTGACATCAGTGTGCCAGGGGTATATATATAATGCAACCGACGCCATTTTCTTCAGTTTTTCTTGCCCCAGATGTCAGGTTCCCCCAAAAAGGTGGTCAGAATTAGTACCAAATGGAGTGAACACTGTACAAACACAAAATCCCTTCAGCTATACGCAAATACATCAGTAAGGCATAGAAGAGATTTAGCCAGTAGATCAGAGGGGATGGAGGGAGGGTAACCTGGACTGCAGCAGGGTGAACACTCGAACATCTACATTTATGGGAGGTACAAAACTGTACTATATTCACTGTGTTACCCTGCTGCAGTCATCACACTTGGGTTGAATCCCAAAGCTAAGGTAGGGGGGAGGTATCATAGAGGGTTAGTGGAGGCAATAAGGCCCTGCAGAACTGCAGTGGCGAAGCCCACCCCGGACTTAAGAGTAAAGAGGTAAGTGATAGTGTTTGGTAAAGGTGTGTACTGAACTCCAAGTTGCAGCTTCTAAACTTTCCTTGGTTGGAACCCCCCCCCCCCCCCGAGAAAAGCTGTAGAGGTAGCTGTTGCCCTGGTAAAGTGGGATCTAATGGTAGCAGGAACTGGTTTCCCATGATGGGTATAGCAGAAATGTATGCAATGACCTATCCATTTAGAAATGGTTTGCTTAGATATAGCCTTCCCTTGAGAAGCTGTAGCATAGGATACAAAGAGCTGGTCAGTTTTTCTGAAAACCTTAGTTTTGTCCAAGTAGTAACAAAGCTGCCTGTGAATGTCCAAGGAATGCAAGAGTCTCTCACCTTTGTTCTGTGGATTGGGGAAGAAGGTGGGTAAGTGGATGGTTTGATTTAAAGCTACACTGGAAACCACCTTAGGCATAAAGGAAGGATTAGTTCGTAGAGAAACTCTGTCTTGATGAAAAATGAGGAAAGGTTCCACTGCCATAAGTGCCTGTAGCTCTGAGACTCTCCTAGCTGAAGTTATTGCTAGGAGCAGGGCAGTCTTCCATGATAGGAACTGAAGTTCTGCAGAGAAAGCTGGTTCAAAGGGAGGTAGCGTTAGTTTTTCCAGAACAAAGTTGAGGTCACATGTTGGTGCAGGAGCTCTCCTGGGTGGTCTAATGTTTTTTGCCCCTCTGAGGAACTGTCTTAGAAGAGGATGCGAAAATAAAGGTGGATCCATGTTGTAGTGAGCTGAAATAGCTGAAGCATGGATTTTAATTGAGGAAAAAGAAAGTCCTTTGTGCAACATCTCAGCTAAATACCGTAGAATGTGAGGCTGAATTGTGTCTTGGCCTTTAGCTAGTTCCAGGCACAAACCTTTTCCATTTGTCCGAATAAGCTTTCCTGGTGCTTGGCCTCCTTGGCTTCCAGAATAACATCCAGAACTGCTTGTGAAAGAGGAGCTGGTTGGATGTTTAGTTGATTTGCCATGCAGCCAGATTTAAAGTTTTGAGCTGGCTGTGAAGAATCTGTTTGTTTTGTTGTGTGAGAAAATGGGGTATTTGAGGCAATATCCATGGTGGGCTGTGGGCCATATTTTTCAATAGCGGGTACCAAGTGCTGGCGTGGCCAGTCTGGGGCTATGAGAATCAGTCGTGGTCTCTCCTTTTTGACCTTCAAAAGAACCTTTGTGAGGAGAGGTAATGGAGAGAAGGCATATGCTGTCAGGTTTTTCCAACTGAAAGAGAGAGCGTCCACTTTCCAAGCTTGATGATGAAATGTCCTTGTACAAAATTTTGTCAGTTGGTAGTTTTGAGGACTGGCAAACAGGTCTATGTTTGGAAGGCCCCATTTTTGAGTTTCATAGTTTCATAGTATAGCACTAGGCTATCTGCCCTGGGGCATTTGTAAGCCTAGCCATAGTGATGTGGCTTTTGCCACCCCATGAAATGGTACAAAAATGTACAGAATAAATCTAGAATACTGTGCCTCTGTCTAGTAGTGACACAGTGAAGGTCCCCTTATATAATAGAATTAGTTTACTGTGCCCCTGTCTAGCAGTGACACAGATGTGACCCCTGGGATAAACTTATGATCTCCCATCCACTCATCAAGATTTCTCTTGAAGAGAGTCAGTGAGGGGCTCAGCCTAATACGAACTGGGATCCTGTTCCAAAGCATGGGATGCCTCTGGGTTATGAATCTATCCCTCCAGCATGTCCTATTCATACTTGTGCCGAGGTTTAAGCCTTTAGCTCTCGTGGTCCTGATGGATTTGGATTTTTGAGGTGGAGCATGTCCATCAGATCCTGATTGGACATGGCCTTGTACGTCAGGCAGAGATCACCTCTGAGCAGGCGGTATGCTACTGAATAGAGCTGAAGTTTCTTTAGTCTGGCAGAATAAGACATATGTTGGAGACCCTTGATCCTTTTGGTGAGGTACTTTTGTGGTCTCTCCAGCTGTTGCAAGTGCTGGGTGAGGTACATACCAAATGGGGCATTGTACTCAATCATGGGTCTGATGAGGGAGGAATATAGGGGTACAATGACATCCTTGGATCTGGATGTGAAACCCTTCATGATGAGGTGTGCAAGGTAGAATGTTTTTCTAACCACTTTGGCAACGTGGGTGTCAAATGAGAGGTCGCTGTCTACTTGGGTCCCTAGGTCTCTGATTACTTTTTCCGTACTCAGTGGGTTGCTGTCTATGTGATAATTTGTGGGTACTTTGTTTTTCCAAAGGGATGACGATAGCATTTTTGGCATTTAGTTTAAGGCCGTGACTACGGCACCAGTTGTCCGTTTCAGTGAGGCTTTTTTGTAGGATGTGTGTATCTGCTGGTGTATCGACTATGGCGCCTAAGTTTGCAGTCATCTGCAAACTTTGTCAGCCACAGCCCTCCCATGTTTGCTTTAACATCTGAGAAATAAATGCCGAACAAGAGGGGTCCCAGGACAGATCCCTGTGGGACACCACTTGTGACTGGCTTTGAGTTTGACATTGCTCCAGCGATTTTAACTTTATGGGTTCTGTCCTTTAGCCAGTTTGCAACCCATCTAGTGACATAAGCGTTTACTTTTAAGCTGTTTAGCTTATCTATGAATCCTGAGTGGGGTATTGTGTCGAAGGCCTTAGCCAAGTCCAGGTATGCTGTATGGACTGCTTTGCCCTCATCAATGGCTCTAGTGACTGTTTCGAAAAAGTCAACCAGGTTTAAAAGGCAGGATCTGCCCTTTACAAAGCTGAACTGGGTGGGGTCAAGCGTCTGTAGGTCCCCTATGTCTCCGTTTAGGAGTTCCATAATGACTATTTCCATAGCTTTGCAGACCAGGCTAGTCAAGCTTATGGGGCGGTAGTTTCCAGGGTCTGTACAGGCACCCCCCTTGTGGAGTGGGACCACTGTTGCTGTACGCCAGTGTTCAGGTACATATCCCGAAGTAAGGCTAAGGTTAAATAGCATTTTTATGTGTGGGTTTAGCTCCTCGGAGTTCACGTAACACGCACCCCGGGATACCGTCAGGTCCCATTGATGCTGTATTTTTTGCTTTGTTTAGGGCGGTTCTCACTTGGACATCTGAGATGACAGGGAGATTACATTCAGCTGGGATAAGTATTTCTTCTTTTGGGGGGGAAGGAGGTGAGAAATTTGCACTGAACCTGTCAGCCAGAATGTTAGCAATATCTGTGGGTTCAGGGTATTTTTTGTTGTTGTGAACCAACTCTGAGCATATCTGAGGGTTTCCTTCAGGTTTCTAACATAGCTGAAGAAGGCTTTGTGGTTATCTTTAGTGTCGTTAGCGATTTTTCTCTCAAAGTTTGCCTTGGATGTTTTTATGAGAGAACGCAGTTTTCTGCTAATGTTGATCAGAGATGTCTTCCCTTCATAGGATTTCGCTATGACGTGCAGTAGCTTCCTTCTTTTGTTATACAATTTGTTTATGGCTGAGGTCCACCAGACAGGACACTTACATTTGGTGGAGAGGGACTTGGATTTGTTTGGGATTGCATGATCCATGCATTCTTGGAGATGTCCATAGAAAGCACTTGTGAAGGATTCGGCATTGTGGGATGTGGTATCCACTGGCACAGTGGGCTTACAGGATACCATCTCAGTCTTAAGAAGAGTGAAGTCTGCTTTTGAGAAGTTTTTCACTATGGTCTTTTGTGCTGGGGGTGGAGGTGAGATATGTATATCCAGGGTGATTAGTTTGTGGTCAGATCTCACTAGTGAGGGGTATACTTCCGGTGTGGAGCATTTTGTCCCCATGTTTGTGATGATCAGGTCTAGTATATTATCTCCCCTAGTGGGAGAGGTGACTAGTTGTTCCAGTGCATTTGAATTTATGAATTCAAGGAACCTTTGGGCTAGGGTATTAGGGCTAGAATAATGTACCCAATCTATGCTTGGGTAGTTGAAGTCTCCCAGTATGATGGTATTTTGTGATACATTCATATCCTCCAATGTCTTCAGGAAGGCTGAGTGGGGTTCTTGAGATTGGGAGGGTGGTCTGTAACATGCTACCAGTTGTATAGCAGTTTTGCCTATGGTTAGTTGCACCTGTATGGTCTCTGATGCTTCATGTGTTGCTACTAACCTGGAGGTGTGGGTGTCCTTTATGAATATGGACACTCCCTCCTTTGTGGTTCGCCCGGTTTTGGGGCGAAAAGCATGATGAGTATAGCCTGATAGCTGGGGTGCTCTCAGGAGCCTTGAACCAGGTTTCAGTTACTGCACAGACGCCGATGTTCTCCATGCTGAGGAGTGCATCAAGTGCCTGCATCTTGAGATTTAGACTTCTGGCGTTGAGCAGCATTACCCTTAGTTTTTCCATTTTGTTTTCTAAGGAGGTGGGTTTGTCTTTTGAGCCTTGCCTAAAAAGGCACTATGGGGTAGCAAGAGCCTTAGCCAATATCCGAAGCCCAGTGGTGACAGGTGTAAGCCATCCCTTGAAGCAGCGTGGCTTGTCCAACATATCATCCCAGGCAGACAGACATTGGATCCCCTTAGAATGACACCAGTACTTGAGCCAATTGTTAAAGCTGATCATCTTGTCTTTGTATTGTGGTATCATTCTTGGTGAGGGCAAGATGCTGCTCAGGGTCAGGGTCATACCAGCCTGGGCTACATAATCGGAGAGCTCCTCTATGTCTCTTTTCATGTAGTCCAGGGTGGTACGTCTCAGGTCATTCACACCAGCATGGACAATGACCGAGTCATATTTGTACTTGCTTTGGAGTGACCTGAGTGCGTGTGTTATGTGGCGGATCCTAGCTCCAGATAGACAGCTCACAGTCACCTTCTCCTTGTTCAGCCTGGTCAGTGGGACATCAGTGTGTCTGACTATGGTGTCACCTATTACTAGTGTATCAGGCAAGGTGTTTGGCCTTAAGGGCTGCAATTGGTCGACACACTGATTTATTGAAGTATGTGTTGCATGTGTTTTGTTTTGAGGTGGTGGATTTTTGGATGTCTGCTTTGGGAGCCTCTGTTGTTTTGGTAAGTTTTTTATTAGAGCCTCCGAGTATGTCTTAGTGTTTTTATGTGTTTGGTTTGCAGTTGTGGTAGGTCTATGTGGGACTGGGATTGTTCTGTGTGTGGTTGCCATCTCCTCCTGTCTGGTCATGCCAGCCCTGAGTTGAGAGAGTTCAGCCTCCAGTTTGGCTATATAGTTGCATCTCTCACATGTATTTGTGTTTGTTGGGAGGAGGAGAGGGTTGTCTGTGTACATGAGACAGTTGTAGCATTGTCTCAAGATGCCCAGATTGACCAGCTGAACTGGAGATGACGCCAGTAATCTACCACTCGACATGCTACAACAGTATAAGGGAGTGGTATACCTTTAAGGGAAGTGGGTATTCACAGGGGTGGTCAGTAGATGTAGTGCTTTACTTAGTACGAGAGTGCTTACTTAGTAGAGAAGTATTGAGAACAAGTGCTAGGCTTATAATACAGTGAGTAGTCTGGTTATACTAAGAGTAGAGCTTCCTTAAGGGAAAATTTGAAGAACAGACTTGGCGGAGCCAGAAAAAGTTTAACCGGCGCTGCGCTATGCGTACAACCACGCAAAGCCGTGCAAACGCGGATTTTAAACAGTGAACTACAAAAGTGCTGGAAATGGTCCCAAACAACCAATTACTACAGCTTCTTGTGGTGAGGTCACTTCCTCCAAGGACAGGTAGGCTGCTCAAGGCTCCCCACTCCCACTGGTGAGCAAAGAAACTTCCTTCTATCCAAGTAAGGTAATGGACAACACAGGAACTACACCACAGCCCAGAATACAGCAATGCCTGTAAACTGGTCTAAACTAGTCGAGGAAGGCGGGAAAACAAGGATTTTTTTTTTGTTTTTTTGGTAGAAACACACAGAAAATGCAGAAACAGTGATAAATTAGTTACACAGGCTAGCACACTTTAGTGGGCAGCCTCCACAGTTAAATTAAACAAACAAACAAGCAAACTTTCGATCAAATTCGACTAAAATGTAACTTTAAGTGCATATTTTAAAATAATGCAGCAATCAGTTAAAAAACAGTTCAGGCTAGTTCAAGGTAAGCTGCAGAAGCTATTTCAAGTGAAGAAAAAGCAAAGATACTTAAATCCAGACTGCTTTTCTGAGTTCCCTGCTGCTAGGACCACTCTGTAAACCCACGTGGAGCTTGTCTGAGCAGTATAGCCAGAGGCGGACTTTAAACAGTGAACTACAAAAGAGCTGGAAATGGTCCCAAACAACCAATTACTACAGCTTCTTGTGCTGAGGTCACTTCCCCCAAGGACAGGTAGGCTGCTCAAGGCTCCCCACTCCCACTGGTGAGCAAAGAAACTTCCTTCTATCCAAGTAAGGTAATGGACAACACAGGAACTACATCACAGCCCAGAATACAGCAATGCCTGTAAACTGGTCTAAACTAGTCGAGGAAGGCGGGAAAACAAGGATTTTTTTTGTTTTTTTGGTAGAAACACACAGAAAATGCAGAAACAGTGATAAATTAGTTACACAGGCTAGCACACTTTAGTGGGCAGCCTCCACAGTTAAATTAAACAAACAAACAAGCAAACTTTCGATCAAATTCGACTAAAATGTAACTTTAAGTGCATATTTTAAAATAATGCAGCAATCAGTTAAAAAACAGTTCAGGCTAGTTCAAGGTAAGCTGCAGAAGCTATTTCAAGTGAAGAAAAAGCAAAGATACTTAAATCCAGACTGCTTTTCTGAGTTCCCTGCTGCTAGGACCACTCTGTAAACCCACGTGGAGCTTGTCTGAGCAGTATATCCAGAAAAAAACGCCCAGAGGCGGATTTTAAACAGTGAACTACAAAAGAGCTGGAAATGGTCCCAAACAACCAATTACTACAGCTTCTTGTGCTGAGGTCACTTCCCCCAAGGAGTTATCATTGAAAATATTTGTGGATCTAGTTTCCACTCGTGGGGATCTTTGATGTTTCTGCTGAGGTATTCTGCCAATGTGTTCTTCTGTTCTGGCAGGAATTGAGCTTGTAACTGGACTTGGTAGGCCAGAACTGTGTTCCATAAGTTCATTGTTTGCCTGTATAGAGGGTAGGAATGTGTACCCCCTTGTTTATGTACCACATTACTGTGGTGTTGTCTGTCTTTATTGCAAGTTGTCCTGGATGTAATAGATCCTTGAAGGCTGTCAGAGCTTTCTGTACAGCTAAGCATCTCTTTTTGATTTATGTGCAGATTTCTTTGATCTGCAGTCCATAGGCCTTGAATGCATTGTCCTGCCATGTGTGCCCCCCAGGTGTAGTCTGAAGCATCTGTTGTGATAGTTTGCCTGGCTGGGGGCAAGGTGAAAGGCTGACCCTTGTTGAGGCGACATGCCTGTGACCACCATAGAAATTCCTGTTGTAGGCAGGGAATGAGAGATATCATTGTTTCCAAGCTGTGGCTGTGTTGAGACCATACGCGTTTTAGGTACCACTGTAATTTCCTCATATGCAGCTTTGCAAATGGTATTATTAGTATGCAAGATGCCATGAAGCCCAAAGCCTGCAGAATTTTTCTTGCAGTTAATTGGGTCTTTGTTGCCATTGTCTTGAAGTATTGGGTCAGTTGTAGTTGCTTGTCTGGCGTAAGATAAGCCTTCTGGGCCGTTCTATTCAAGCTGGCAACCAGGAATGTCATTTTTTGTGAGGTTACTAGTTTTGACTTCTTTTCATTTACTGTGTACCACAGGCAGTTTAGTAAATGCTTTACAAAGGCCAGATGATGTAAGAGAATGTCTTTGCTTTCTGCTTGGATGAGGCAGTCGTCCAGGTATGGATATATTTGAATTCCTCTTTGTCTGCAGTATGCAATTACTGGTGCCAGGCATTTTGTTAAAACTCTGGGTGCAGTAGATAAGCCAAAGGGCAGTACAGAGAATTGGTAATGGGTTGAACCTGGAATGAAACGGAGGTATCTTCTGCAACTTTGTCTGATAGGGACATGCAGGTATGCCCTCCTTGAGGTCCAACGTTACTAGCCATGCTTCCTTGCCCAACATGGGAAGTAGCTGCTGTAGTGTTAGCATCTTGAATTTGGGTACTTGTAAGTAAGTGTTTAGAATTGAAAGGTCCAGAATTGGTCTCCAGGCATTGTCCTTTCTGGGCAGTAGATAGAGTCTTGAGTAAAATCCTTGACCTTGCTCTCGAGTAGGTACCAGCTGAATGGCTCTCATGTCCATGAGAGCTGTAATTTGCTTTTGTGCCTCTGCCCATTGATTTTGTGGCAGGTTTGGCATTCCTCTTTTTATTGGCAAGGTGTGAAAGTGGAATCTGTATCCTCGTAAAATGATGTCTAGGACCCATTTGTCCTTTGTGACAATGTGCCAATTGTCTGCAAAAAGTGCGAGTTCCCCCCCCAGGGGGGCTGCCAAGAGAATATTGCTTGGCCAGATGAGGTGCAAGTCATTGAGTTTGCCTTCTGGTGGATTGAGACCTGTCTTCTCCTCCCTTCTGTGTTGTAGTGCCCCATTGGCGAGGTTTATACTGGGCTTGTGGTTGTCCTCTGCCCATTGGACATCTGTATCTACCCCTCTGCGGTCTGTCAGTGGCTGGAAAGGACCAATTTTTTGTTGGCCGGTTTCTGCTGAAGCGAGGGGGTTGCACTTGTAGGAAATTTTTGACTGTCTGCATAGATTTTGCCTTATCTTCCATTTTCTTTAAAACTTCTTCTGCTTTAACTCAAAAAAGAACATCCTGCTGTAAGGGAGCATCTAGTAGTTTTGCTTTAACATAATCAGGCAGAGTTTGTTCCTTTAACCAAGCATGCCTACGTATAACAGACCCAGTGACAGCTGCTCTGCAGGAGGCTTCCAAAGAATCAAACCCACATTGTAAGGTATGTTTGCCCACTTGCTCAGTGGCGTGCAACAGATCCTGTACTTCTTTCAATTGAGATTGTTGTGGGAGAGTGGTTATTCTTTGCTTTAACTGGGAGATTAGAAATTGCTGATACTTAAGCATATGAAATTGACAATTCAGTGCCCTCATAGCTAGAGTGGCTGAGGTGTAAACCTTTTTCTCCCACCTGTCTAGTGCTCTGGAATCCCTCTCAGAAGGTACTGGGTTTTTGGCCAGAGAAGCCTTAGCCCCCTTGGGACACTGAGAGATGGTCTTTGGGTCAGCTACTGGGCTTTTGTAAAGAAATTTGTGGGAATCAGGCACCCTGTAGTATCTGTCAGGCTTCGGAGCAGGAGGTAGAGAGTCTGGGTTGAAACTGGATTCTAAATAGACATCATCCACAATGTCCAAAACTGGTGGGATGGCAAGTGGTCTGTGCTGGGGGAGTAAAAGAAACTCTCTGAGCCTTTTCTTAGAATCAGAGTAGTCCTGACCTTCCCAGTGAAAATGTTCCCTCATAGTGTGTAAAGTTTCCCCAAAGGAGTAGTCTTCAGGAGGAGAAGCTGAGGGAATAGAGTCCTCAGCATCAGAATCTTCATAAGGAGAGAAGGAATTGTCTTGGTCCTCAGAGGAGTCTGAAGAAATGGACATTTGCTCAGAGGAAGCAGAATCTTCCTCTTGTCTAGGCCTTTTGTCAGGAGGGGGCTGTGAACCCCTGATTAAAGAAATCAAATCTTCAGCCATTTTGAGCATCTGTTTCTTAGGCATAGGGCCTTGAACAGGAGACTGAAGTGCAGTCCTTTTAGATTTAGGAGTCTTTGACTTAGAAAATGTTTTAATGGTGAGAGTCGTCGGTCTGAACAGATGGCGTTTCTGTAGCACCGACGTCTTTTGAAGCAAAGTCGTCGGAAGGACCGGAAGTAAAAGGCTGCGTCGGCCTGGTACATTCCGTCATAATTTCTGTAGCGGTCTTGGGTGCCAGATCTGCGATAGTAAGGGGCTGCGTCGGAGCCTCACTGAGGACCGGAGACCGGATCAGCTGAGGCCTCGGAATCTGGCTTAGGCCTGGGCTGTCTGTCCTTATCCCTGCGTTTTTTGTGCACGCCGGTAGTCGGTTGCTCCGACGGCATGGCGTAGTTAAATTTCCTACCGAAGTAGTGCCGTGCGAAATCAAAACGTCTTTTAATAGTACGCTTATTAAACCTAGCACAAAACCGACAAGAAGTGACGTCGTGGTCTGGGCCTAGGCAAGGTATGCAATAAGAATGAAAATCCTTATGAGGTATTTGCTTCCCACAAGAAATACAATTGTTAACTTTTTCTGACATCGGTCTAAGGCAAGAAAAGTTTCCCCAATGGGGTACTTAGCTTTATAGAAGACTTCAGTCTGAAATTCGAATTCGAAAATCTCAGGAGTCGGCCGACCGGCACTTGCGAACTGCTTCTGCTTCGGGCACTGTGTGGCAGGAAAGACTTAAGAAAATGGCGTTGGTTGCATTATATATACCCCTGGCGCACTGACATCAGGGAAGAGGCGACAGCAACCAACGCCGAACCAAGACTTTGGAATTCCGGCCGACTGCGGGACGGCCCGACGACAGGATAACCCAAGTGTGATGACTGCAGCAGGGTAACACGATGAACATCAAAAAATTGTACCCTCAGCTTAGAAGAAAATGAGCCAAGAGAAAAGTTGCTTGATTTACTAGAGACATATCAAGATCAATGAAATAGATTATAGAAGGTCAATACAATCCAAAATGTCACAAGTTTGATAAAACAAATAAACACAGTAATTAGGACTGTCCACAGAGATCCGTGCAATATAACAGGAGTAAAGAGGATATTATTACTGTGCTGTTAAATTAATAACAGATAAAATTCTATCACAAGAACACAGGGTAGTAAGGAAAAAGGGGAGAAATAGACCACCATCATGGAAGCATCGAATAGAGAAAACTATAAAGCAATTAAGACAAGAAGTGTCACTGTTAGACAAGTATATAAGAGGGAACACATCAACAAAAATACTCAGAGAGAGACAAGATAAAAGCAATGTGCAGTACTATAACAAATCAGAATTTAACATGCACTATCGCAAATAATAAACTAAAGCATCAACACAGGCAGAACAACTTAGAAGATACACAGATAAAGGAGGAGTACAAAATAAGCTATTTACTGATGACCCAAAAAGTTTTATAGAGAATTGGGAAACAAGGTAAAAGGAATTGAAAGACCACCAAAAAAGGAAGAAATAGATACATTTTGGAAAAGTATTTATGAAGATCCTATGGAACATAAAGATGCTAAACGGATAGAAGAACTAAAAGAAAGACTAAAGTTCAAAGGCACAGGATATGAAATGGGATGACATAACAGCCAGAGAGATTGAAACAAAGTTAACAAAAGCCTCTAACCGGAAAACCCCAGGCCCAGATGTAGTACCCATGTTCTGGTTAAAGTATTAACATCTCTGCATGAAAACTTGGCCATGAGTAATTACTATTTATATGCACACCCAGAACAGACACCAACCTGGCTAACAGGAAAAACAATGCTCCTACTTAAGAGTGAACCTGCAAGCTACCCTAAAAATTATAGGCCAATAACCTGCTTTCCGACATCGTATAAAGTATATACTGGAATTGATGCTGACAGAGTTTATAGTAATTTAGAAGAAAACTCCATTATAACAATAGAAAAAATGGCAATAAAAGAAAGTCATATGGAACAAAGGATCACTTGTTAAATAAAGTCATAGTAGAGAATTGCAAAAAGGGGAGGAATCTGAGTATGGAACAGACTGACTACAAAAACGCATAAGACAGTATCCAACATTCATGGATAAAAGAGTGATCAAAAATGTATAAAATATACCCTACACTGCTAAACTACATCACAACGACCATGAAAAAACAGTGGCAAACCACTCTGCAGTTAAGCCATGATAAAGGACAAATTATTCCAGGGATAAAAATCCAAAGGGGGATATTCCAGGATGACTCTCTGCCACTGTTGCTTTTTTGCCTTGCCCTTAACCCATTAAGCTGTTTGCTTAACAGCTTAGGTCATGGTTATAATTTGGCTCTCAGAAAGCAACAAAGTGTAAAGACTTCTCATCTTCTCTTTGCCAATAATTTAAAACTGTATAAGCTCATTGGATGAGAACGTGAAAGCACAACTACAAGTAGTCAAAACTTTTTCAGATGATACAAGAATGTCATATGACCTTTATAAATGTGCAAAAGCAATCTTTAAAGCACGAAAGTTACAGCACCAAGAAAACATTAGTTTGGGGCAAGAATGTGATATAAAAACTTGAGCAAGAGATTATTTGGGAATTGATGAAGGATCAACAATAAAACATGAACAAATGCGACTAAAATTTAGTAAGGAATATTTTAGAAGACCTAAATTAATCCTGAAAAACAGAGTTGACATCTAGGAACAAAATTCTAGCTATAAACCAATTTGCTCTTCCTGCCATAACTTATAGTTTCGGAGTGATTGACTGGCCCCCAAAAGGTGTTGGCTAGATTAGACAGGAAAACAAGAAGGATGTTTCATGCTCAAATGGTTTAGAAAAATATCAGTGCACACCAAGATTATATATTCTCCATTCCAAAGGAGGTATAGGCCTCCTTGAAATTGATTACATGTACAGATCTGCAATTGTGGGACAGCATACATATCTGCTGACCTCACAACACCCAAACATAGTGAAAGTTTTGAAACATGAGGAAAATAAATCTAAGATAACTTCCCTTATCTAGCAGAAGCATATCAGCATCAAGCGGGAATGGAAATCAAACCAGAAGTAGATAAAAATCTGGCAGCAACTGAATGTGCCAAAAAAAAAAACAAAATAAAGAATATAATGTGAAGGATCAGATGAGAAGACAAGAAATGTGAAAAATGCATAAATATACTTGAAAGTATAGAAAACTCCTGGAAGAACCTTTTGTTGTTCAGAACTGAATGCAGGAATGGCTAAGGAGAGGCAAATTCAAACCAAAAGATGTAAGGTTAATATTGGCGGCCAAAGATAGTGGGCTATGTACACGTTGGTTTACAAAGTCCATAAACACATGGGAGAAACAGACAAATGTAGGTTTTGTAAAACAGAATTGGAAACAGTTGCACACCTTGTTCCTGGTTGTGATATACTAATGGCAACAGGACTGTACTCTGAAAGGCATAATAATGTGGCAAGATTGTTGTACTGGGGATTGTGCAAACATTACAATATTGAAGTAGCTGAAAAACACTGGAAACATGAGCCACAAAGCATCATAGAAAAAGATAAGTCTACATCACATGGGATCACCCATTACAAACAGTTAATGACAGATGCAAGAAAACCAGATAAAGTGGTCCATGAAAAGGAAAAAGTAGCATCGATCATTGAAATCACTACACCCAGTGACTACACTGTCTTGCATACAGAGAGAGACACAAAATATCAGGATGTGCAGGCAGAAACGACAGCAATGTGGACGAAAGATACCCAGACAGTTCTAATAGTAGTAGGAGCAACGGGACTTAGAAGAATCAACACGTATTTAGATATGTTACCAAGGCTTGTAACTCCATACGAGGTGCAGAAGGAGTCATTACTGGGCACATTGTAGGGTACTGTGAAGTGCACTTCTGGCCAACATCAAAGATTGAAACAATACTAATTTCATGAACTTTAAATATACTTTGACTTAGGGATGGGATCCATTCCCACCATGGTAGTAGAAACCAAAACGATTTGGAGAAATTAAAAAAAGGACACCCCCCTTGCGCATCCACAGCCACAAATTAGGGATGAACTTCTAGATGCACCTGCATGCACACCCTCCTTCTGTCAGCTCCATACCTCACATCAAGGAAATTCTAATCATTTGTAAGAGACTAGGGTTTTACCCATTCTACGTCAAAGTTTCACCATCGGCAATCTAATAAGGAATTTAAGAGGGCAGTACAAACAGCCAAAGAGATAATGAGACAATATTCTAATGCTTGGAAGACAGTTATGAACAGACATGCCAATGTTACGAGTCAGAACTTGGGCATAAAATTATTCCTTACAACACAGTCAAACAAAATCATCAAAAAGCCAAAGCTTAATATAAAACGTTTAAAGATAGTGGTTGTGCGGAGTAATATAATATCTGTTTTTCAACCAAACCAATCTGTTGCTTACACTTAGAGGGAGAAAAAAGCGATACACAACAGGTATTGCACATGGTGCAAAGAGAAGATGGTAACATAGTCAGAAAAAGTTTGAAAAAAGTACAGTTTTGTACCTACCATAAATGTAGATGTCCGAACTGGATAGCATTTGCAGTCATAACAACTGGGTTGTCCTGTCATCTCTGCTGGTCTTGTATAAAGGCATCAGTCCTCAGTGTTTCTTGCCCCAGATGCCAGTTGCCCTCTTGGAAGGCTAAATTTTGGGTAAATGCCAATGTTTCCAAAAAGATAGAAGGCAAACACAAAAATAAGCATGTATGTACATATATACAAACAAATACACCATAAGAGACTCCCCGCCAGCTAGCTATTAGGAGGGTAAATACCCTAGAGTACCACAGAGGGGAAGGAGGGACTGCAGATGCTATCCAGTTCGGACATCTACATTTATGGTAGGTACAAAACTGTACTATGTCCTTCATGGATGCATCTGCAGTCATAACAAGGTAGAATACCATAGCCAACTAGGGAGGAGGAAGAATAGATTATGGTGGTTAGGATCCCTTGCAGTACAGCAGTGGCAAACCCTGCTCGGGATCTGGAATACAGAGGTAAATTATAATGCTTGGCAAATGTATGCACGGAGGTCCAAGTAGCCGCCTCAATAATGTCCTTGGTTGCCACTCCTCGTAAGAAGGCTGTGGTAGTGGCTGTTGCCCTTGTCGAATGAGGTCTTATGTTCTGTGGAATTGGTTTTCCATGAAAGGAGTAACAGAATCGTATGCAATTTCCTATCCATTTGGAGATTGTCTGTTTGGAAATCTTTTCCTTCCCTTCCTGTTGCATAGGCTACAAACAGCTGGTCAGTTTTCTGTTACTTTTTGTTCTGTCCAGGTAGTAGCGTAGCTGTCTATGTACATCCAAGTTATGCAGCATTCTTGTCCCACTGTTTTGTGGTTTTGGGAAGAAGGTAGGTAGGTGGATTGCCTGGTTTAAAGACACTCTGGATACCACCTTAGGCATAAATGTAGGATTAGTCCTCATGGGCACTCTATCTTGGTGGAAGATTAGGAAGGGTTGTACTGCCATTAGGGCCTGAAGTTCAGAAACCCTTCTTGCTGAGGTTATTGCCAGTAGGAAAGCAGTTTTCCACGATAGATGCTGCAGGTCTGCTGTTGCTGCTGGTTCAAAAGGTGCGAGTGTCAATTTTTCCAGCACAAAGTTCAAATCCCAAGCTGGCAATGGTGGTTTCCTAGGAGGTTTTACATTCTTGATCCCTCTGAGGAACTGCCTGAGTAAAGGATGTGAAAAGACAAGTGGATCAAGGCTGTATTCTGCTGAAATAGCTGATGCATGTATCTTGATGGAGGAATAGGACAGGCCTGTATGTAGAAGCTCTGCCAAATACTCCAGAATGTTAGCAATGTCTATATTGAACACATCTTTTCCTCTTTCAGCACTCCAAATGACAAACCTTTTCCATTTTCCTGCATAGTTCCTTCTTGTTGAAGGTCTGCGGGCTTCAAGGATAATGTATTTAACCCTTTGGGAAAGCTCTGGATTAGTTGCTGCTATGTGATGTTCCATGCAGTCAGTTGCAACGTTTTTAGGTTTGGATGCATGATGCTGTAGTTGTTCTGAGTTAACATCAAAGGCATCAGGGTATTGACCACCTTTTGCCCCGAGACATGCTCCGCAGCAATGGGTACCGGTGTTCTGTGGGCCAGTTTGGAGCTATCAGGGTTATCCGTTCCTCCTTGATTTTTAGTAATACCTTGTGTATCAAGGAAGAGGTGGGAATGCATATGCTGTCAGACCTTTCCAGCTGAAGGAGAGCGAGTCCACTTTCCATGCAAGTGGGTGGAATGTCCTTGTGCAGAATTTTTGAGCTGGTGATTGAGAGGGAATAGATCTATCTGTGGCATTCCCCATTTCTTTGAGATGGCCTTGAAGATGTCCGTGTAGCATCCATTCGTGAGCATCCGAGGTGGTTCTGCTTAACATGTCTGCTAGAGTATTCTCCTTTCCTGGTAATATTGCCTGTAACTGGATGTTGTAGCTGAGCCAGGTTCCAAAGGTCCAAAGTCATTCTGCATAGGGGTATGAATGAGTGCCTCCCTGTTTGTTGATGTACCACATGACTGTGGTGTTGTCTGTCCTTATCATCAAAAGTCCTGCTTTGAGGAATGGTCTGAATTTTTGGATTGCCAGTTTTACTGCCAGCATTTCTTTTAGGTTGATGTGCAGATGGAGCTGGTCCTGTGTCCACAATCCTTGTACATTTGTCCAGCATGTGAGCCCCCATCCTAGGTCCTGTGTTGTGATGGTTTGGCTTGCTTGATAGTTGTGAAAGGGTAGGCCTGGATTTGACTGGCATGCTTGAGCCCACCATAGGAACTCCTGTTTTAGGCATGGGATTAGAGGAATTTCTGCTTCTAGGCTGTGCCTGTGTTGGGACCATAAATTCTTTAGGTACCACTGTAGTTTTCTCATATGTAGTCTGGCATGTGGAACCAAGATTATGCAGGATGCCATGAAGCCCAAGGCCTGTAGAACTTTTCTTGCTGTTAGCTTGTTCTGTTTTGTTAGTGCCAAGAAGTAAAGAGGGAGTTCTTTTGTTTTTCTGCAGTTAGGAATGCCATTTGTTTTACTGTGTCCAATTCAGAATGTCCTTGTTTGGGATGGTATCAGCCTTGACTTTTGTAAATTGACTGTGTATCCCAGTGCTTGTAGCAAGTAAATGACCCTTTGTAAATCTGTTGTCAGCTTGCTTTTGTTGTCCCCTGTAGCAGGCAGTCGTACAGGTATGGATAAATTTGGATTCCTGTAGTCTGCAGTGGCGATTACTGATGCCAGGCATTTTGTGAATACTCTAGATAAGCCAAAGGGCAATGCTGAGAATTGATAGTGCTCTGATCCTGCAAGAAATCTGAGGTATCTTCTGCAAATTGGTCGTACGTGCAGGTATGCCTCCTTGAGATCTAGAGTTACCAGCCAGCACTCCTTGCCCAGCATGGGAAGAAGTTGCTGGAGGGCCAGCATTTTGAATTTTGGGACAATGATGTATGTATTTAAGATGGACAGGTCGAGAATAGGTCTCCAACTTTTTCCTTTCTTGGAACTAGGAATAGTCTGGAGTAGAATCCTTTGCCTTGTTCTGTTATTGGCACTCTTTCCACAGCTCTCATCTTTGTTAGTTGCATTATCTGCTGTAGAGCTTCTGTTTTTGATTTGGAGGCAGGTTTGGCATTCCTCTTTGACTGGTAAAGTGTGGAAGTGGAACCGGTATCCTTGGTCTATGGTTTGCAGAATCCACTTGTCTTTTGTGATATAGTGCCAGTTCTTGAAAATAAGGTTAATTTTCCGCCTAATGGTGCTGCTATTTGTTCCCTGGTAGGCGGAGTTAGAATCAAGTCACTGTGCTGTTGTAGTGGCAGTGGCTGTGTCTGTGCCTCTGTTATTACCTTGCCACTGTCCTGTAGGCACCCCTCTGGATTGATTTCTGCCTCTGGGACATCTATTCCTGCCCCTTTGGGATCTTGTGGAGTCAGGAAAGGACCAATTTTGGCAGGCCAGTTCCTGCTAAACCTTGGCGGTTGAACCTGCAAGAAATCTTTAACCGTTTGTACAGATTTTGCCTTTTCTTCCATTTTCTTCATTACCTGCTGGGCAGGTGTACCAAACAAACTGGCCTTATCCATAGGTGCATCTAATAACTTAGCTTTAACATGATCCGGTAAGACCTGTTCCTTCAGCCATGCATGTCTTCTTATTACTGTGCCAGTCATGGCTGATCTAAATGAAGCCTCCAGTGCATCATAGCCACATTTTAAGGAATGGTTACTAACCTGTTGTATGTTATTTACCATTTCTAATATATATTTCTTATCTATAGAGTCATCAGAGGATAGCTTTTTAATTAACTGATCAAGCATAAACTCTTGGTATTGTATCATGTGAAACTGACAATTTAAAGCTCTAGCTGAGAGAGTAGCGGAGGTGTAAACCTTTTTGCCCCATCTGTCTAAAGACCTGGCTTCCCTTTGAGAAGGGATAGGGTTTTTGCTGTGGTCGAGGCTACTGCCTTAGGCCCCTGGGATATAGTTTCGGGGTCTGCAAGTGGGGCCTTGTACAAGTGGTGATGAGTGTCTGGAACCCTGTAAAATCTGTCTGGTTTGGCAGGGGCTGGAGGTAAGGAATCTGGTGCAGTGCAGACATCATTAAATGCATCTCACAACAGAGAGGACAGGAGGTATAGCTAAAGGCCTGTGTTGTGGAAGGTGCAGAAAAGTCCTAAGTCTTTTTCTGGAATCTGAGAAATCCTGTTCCTGCCATTGGAATTGTTCTTGCATGGCATGTAAGGTTTCCCCAAAGGAGAATTCTTCTGGTGGAGAAGCAGCTGGAATGGATTCTTCAGCATCTGAGTCTTCATAATTGGAGAAATGAGCCTCTGGCTGGTCTGTAATATCTGAGTCCTCTGTGGAATCATCAGAGGACACAGGCTCGGGGGGCTCTGCTCTAGGTCTCTTTTCTGGGGGCTGAGAGGCCCTGTCTGGGTGAGATTGAGATCCCCTAATTAAGGATATTAAATCTTCTGCCAGAGTAAGCATTTGTGAACTAGAAGTGGGCCTAGTTGAGGGGGGTTTAACAGGCACTGATTTAGTAGATTTGGCTGCTTTAGCTCTGGTAAAGGCCTTAATAGACATGGCTGCAGGAGGCCTAGCAGCACCACGTGCTGGGGTAGAGACATCCAAAGGGATGGTGTCTGATAAGTCACTAGTAACCACTGTAGGTAAGATTTCTGAGGCCGATTCAAGTAAGGTAGCAGGAGCCTCAGTAGTAGTCATTGATTCAGCTGTGCTTTGATCAGTTTTCTCGGTTTCGCCAAAACCGAGACACTCGCGTTTGCTTAACCATGGTTTCGGCCGAAACCGCGGACCTGTCGGTCTTTTCTTTAACAATCTGGGTAGTCGGAGGATCCGCGGCATAATGTACGCAAAATCTGAGCCGAAAACTGTTCAGCAAACTCCGACCGACGCCTAAGCGTTCGTGGTTGAATGAGCACAGGCTGAACAGGCTGCTACGCCGTGGTCTGGGCCTAAACAAGGCAAACAGTAAGAGTGGAAATCTTTATGAGGTATTTGTTTCCCACAAGTTAAACAGTTATTGACTTTTTCTGACATCGGCTGAGGCAGAAAGAGTCCCCAACGGGTACTTAGCTTTAGAAGTCTTGGTAGTATTCGGAAGTAGTAATCTCTGGATCTGACCGACCGGCACTTACAGCTTCTGCTTGGGCGCCACGCGCAAGAAAGACTGAGGAAAATGGCGTGGGCTGATGCCTTTATACCCGAAGACCAGCAGAGATGACGTCGGGTGAAGTGCGACATCAGCCGAAGCCGGACCCGGACTTTGGAATCCGGCCGACCGAAGGGCTGCCTGACGACAGGACAACCCAGTTGTTATGACTGCAGATGCATCCATGAAGGACATCAGTCAAAACCACAAACTAATTAATAATAAATACACCTAACCCAACTTACCTTTGCTCATAAACTTGTAAACCACCCTCTTAAAATTCCCTCACTTCATACACTTCTCCAACCCTGCAATCCTCCAGACCCCTTCGCTCCTGCAACAAAAATCTACTCCAAGTCACCAAACCCAACAACTCTGCAGGGGAAGCGCTATTCTCCTACCCCATATCCAAAAACTGAAACTCACTTCCCACTGCCATAGCTACCCTCCCTTCCACCAGTCTCTTCAAAAATGCTCTTAAAGCACACCTAAAATCTCACTGGCTATATCCTTGTCCATACCCCAACTAACCCCCCCACTTTCTCCTGTACCACTAATTAGCTGCCAGCTCTACTATTACCTGTCAACAGGTTATCAGTATTTTATTACTATTTCATATCCTTTAACTAACAAATGATTGAAGTACGAGGTTTACTCTTTTCTCTATGTGAGAAATTAATACTACTAGGCAAATGTCTTGCACCTTATATTGTTATTATACTCTGACATATGTCATTACCTGTCAGACTGTGTCTTTGATATAAATACGCTGTTTTTTTCCCTCTGAAATGCTAGATTATACTCTTATATTATGTGAAATTTTGCTTGTCTGACTATATGGAGCCTTCCTTGTGATATTATACTCTGACATA
The DNA here is from genome assembly GCF_019279795.1 of Protopterus annectens. Classification (NCBI taxonomy): domain Eukaryota; kingdom Metazoa; phylum Chordata; order Ceratodontiformes; family Protopteridae; genus Protopterus; species Protopterus annectens. The sequence continues at coordinate 175,530,846 of NC_056738.1, forward strand.
TATGAAGGCACACCTATTTACGCACACACCTACCTGCATGTCTTTAAACATCACTCAACCATGGGGAGGACATGCAGACTCCACACAGAAGGCACTCCAGCAGAGAATCAATCCGGTGAACCTCTTGCTGTGAGGTGACAACGATAACCGCTGCACCACTGTGGCCAATAGAGACGCGTTAAAGATAATCTCTCTCATTTTTTTTTAAATTTATTATAATAGATCATGTGGACATGGGTTCTAGGGGTGGACCAGCTGATATATTTCTAGAGGTTAAGGAAATGCAATGGCAATTAAAACATCATGCTTCAGTGTTCCCTGGTCTCAACGATGTTGTTTCCATCAGTAGTGCTTTAAAATTGAAAGCTATGTTTACTATTTAAGAGTTTCAATGTTCATAATGAATGTATTTTGTGTGATTGCATTTTTATAATTAAAGGTTAGTAAGTGGAAGGTTATATGTTGTGAAATGTTTTTAAAAAATATGTAATTATTAATGACAGTTTTGTTGGTCAGATGACAGTAAAAGGGGTGTGCACCTTGTGTATAAAATGATTGCTGGTTCATTAAGTGTATTATATTTGTAAACAAAAGCGCTTAATCGGTTTATATTAAAGTGAGTTTCTGTTTTAACAGCTTGTGCTGTTTTATTTAATAGTCAGAAAAATAAGAGACATTCAGTTGCTTACTGATAAGTATTAACATGAATGCAGTGATCCTGAGAACAAGTTGACAATGTCCGAGCTCAGAATAACTAGGTCCATATCTGAGCAACCTCAACTGAATATTCAAGACAATGGTGGAAATTTGAATTTGACTATCTACAGTGACCATGTGCTCTCCACCGAAAGCAAGAGTATGCCTTTTTCTTTTCCTGATCCTGTTTTGTAACTGTAAAAATACAAATGCTTATAATACTAGCAAGTCTCAGTTTTCCTTCCATAGGTTTCAGTTCCATTTCAAAATCCAGTTCCAGTATTATAAGAGTAATACTCAGAAGTGGACATGAAATCAGAATGCTGAACAATTTCAGAGGCTATGATAAGAGTAACATGGACAAATAAATTTGTGTACCCAAACAGTTTCTTGCTACTAATGTATTTCAAGTGTTGCTTCATAAATAATCTTGCATTACTTGTATGTTAACAATACGGATTGACAAGATCAATCCAGAGGGTTGAATATAAGGTCCATTGACTGTTAAATTATGACATAAGGAGAGAAGCAAAGATAGGTTTCTATTTTTAAGGAAGGAGATGTGATGGTAACTGAACTGAAGTTAAGTATTTATAAATATTGTGAGAATGTACTACTACCCACTGCTACTCACGACTATTGTGTGGTATTGCCATTTTAAGAGTATATATCTAACCAAAATCCATTACATTTTCTACAGAATAGACTGTGCTCGAGATGATTACGTTATGTACTAACCATAAAGTACAGTTTTGCACCTACCATAAATGTAGATGTTCGAGTGTATACCCTGCTGCAGTCATCACACTTCGGGTTATCCTGCCGTCAGGCGGTCCCGCAGTCGGCCCGAATTCCAAAGTCTTGGTCCGGCGTCGGTTCCTGTTGCTTCTTCCCTGACATCAGTGCACCAGGGGTATATCAGAGGCATCCAACGCCATTTTCTTCAGTTTTTCTTGCCCCAGATGTCAGGTGCCCCTAATAGATAGGCAAAATATTATATATATGTATATATATATATATCTTTATTTATTTACATATAGCTATATAAAAATAAAACAAAACCCTTAGGCACAAGCAAATACAGCACAGAGGTAGTATAGGATAGAGTGGTAGAGATAAGTTCAGATAGTTCAGAGGGGATGGAGGGAGGGTAACCTGGACTGCAGCAGGGTATACACTCGAACATCTACATTTATGGTAGGTACAAAACTGTACTAGGTTCATCGTGTTACCCTGCTGCAGTCATCACACTTGGGTAGAATCCCAAAGCTAATGGGTGGTGGAGTCAAAGAGGGTTAGAGGAGGCTAGAAGGCCCTGCAAAATTGCAGTGGCGAAGCCAGCTCTAGACTTTGAGTAAAGTGGTAAGTGGTAATGTTTGGTGAAGGTGTGTACTGAACTCCAAGTTGCAGCTTCCAGAATATCCTTGGTTGGCACCACCCTGAGGTAGGCTGTAGATGTAGCTGCTGCCTTGGTAGAGTGGGGCCTTATGCTAGCACGAACTGGTTTTCCATGGTGGGTGTAGCAAAAACGTATGCAATGTCCTATCCATTTGGAAATGGTCTGTTTTGAGATAGCCTTTCCTTGTGATGCTGTAGCATAGGATACAAAAAGCTGGTCAGATTTTCTGAAAACCTTAGTTTTATCCAAGTAGTAATGTAGCTGCCTGTGAACGTCCTAGGAATGTAGGAGTCTTTCTCCTTTGTTCTGTGGATTTGGAAAGAAGGTGGGTAAATGGATGGTTTGATTTAGAGTCACACTGGATACCACCTTAGGCATAAAGGAGGAGTTCGTAGAGAAACTCTGTCTTGATGAAAGATGAGGAAAGGCTCTACTGCCATTAGTGCCTGAAGCTCTGAAACTCTTCTCGCTGAAGTAATTGCTAGCAGCAGGGCAGTCTTCCATGATATAAACTTTAAGTCAGCTGAGAAAGCTGGCTTAAAAGGAGGTAGCGTAAGTTTTTCCAGAACAAAGTTTAGGTCCAAGTAGGTGTTGGTGCTCTCCTGGGAGGCCTAATGTTTTTGGCCCCTCTGAGAAACTGCCTTAGGAGTGGATGTGAAAAAAGGGGAGGATCCGTGTTGTAGTGAGCTGAAATAGCTGAGGAGTGGATTTTAATAGATGAAAAAGAAAGCCCTTTGTGTAACATCTCAGTTAAATATTGCAAAATCTGAGGTATGTCAGGCTGAAGGGTATTTTGGCCTTTAGCTTGGTTCCATTTGTCCGAGTAGGTTTTCCTGGTGCTGGGCCTCCTGGCCTCCAGAATAACATCCATAACAGCTTGTGAGAGAGGAGCTGACTGGTTACATAGGTGATTTGCCATGCAGCTAAGTTTAAGGTTTTCAGTTGGCTGTGTAGAATCCGATTGTCTTGCTGTGTGAGCAGATGGTAATTTGTGGTAGAATCCATGGTGGGCCCTGGGCCATATTCCTTAATAGTGGGTACTAGTGCTGGCGTGGCCAGTCTGGGGCAATGAGCATCATTCGGGGTCTCTCCATCCTGACTTTCAGCAGCACCTTTGTGAGAAGGGGTAATGGAGGAAAGGCATATACTGTCAGCATTTTCCAACTGAATGAGAGTGTGTCCACCTTCCAAGCTTGATGGTGAAAAGTCCTTGTGCAAAATTTTGTTAGTTGATAGTTTTGGGGGCTGGCAAATAGGTCTATGTCTGGGAGCCCCCATTTTTGAGTTATCATTGCAAATAATTGTGGATCCAGTTTCCACTCGTGGGGATCCATGATTTTTCTGCTTAGGTGGTCTGCCAATGTGTTCTTTTTTCCTGGCAGGAATTGAGCTTGTAATTGAACTTGGTAAGCCAGTGCTGTGTTCCACAAGGTCATTGCTTGCCTGCATAGAGGGTAGGAGTGTGTACCCCCTTGCTTGTTTATGTACCACATTACTGTGGTGTTGTCTGTTCTTATGATAAGCTGTCCTGGATGTAAGAGGTCCTTGAAGGCTGTCAGAGCATTTTGTACAGCTAGCATTTCTTTTTGATTGATGTGCAGATTCCTTTGATCTGCAGTCCATATGCCTTGAATACACCGTCCTGCCATGTGTTCCCCCCAGGCACAGTCCGATGCATCTGTTGTCATAGCTTGCCTGGCTGGGGGTAAGGTGAAAGGCTAACCCTTGTTGAGGTGACATGCCTGTGACCACCATAGGAACTCCTGTTGAAGGCAGGGAATGAGAGGTATCATTGTTTCCAAGCTTTAGCTGTGTTGAGTCCATACACTTTTTAGGTATCATTGTAATTTCCTCATATGCAGTTTTGCAAATGGTATTAGTAGTATGCAAGATGCCATGAAGCCCAAGGCCTGCAGAATTTTTCTTGCAGGGAGTTGGGTCTTTATTGCCATTGCTCTGAAGTATTGAGTTAATTGTAGTTGTTTGTCTGGCGTCAGATAAGCCATCTGGGCCCGTTGTATTCAAGCTGGCACCCAGGAATGTCATATTTTGTGAGGGCACTAGTTTTGATTTCTTTTCGTTTACTGTGTACCCTAGGCAACTTAGAAGATGTTTTACAAAAGCCAGGTGTTGTAAGAGAATGTCCTTGCTTTCTGCTTGGATGAGGCAGTCCAGGTATGGGTATATTTGAATTCCTCTGTCTGCAGTATGCAATTACTGGTGCCAGGCATTTTGTGAAGACCCTGGGTGCAGTAGATAAGCCAAAGGGCAGTGCAGAGAATTGGTAATGGGTTGAACCTGCAATGAAACTGAGGTATCTTCTGCAATTTTGTCTGATAGGGACATGCAGGTATGCCTCCTTGAGGTCCAACGTAACTAGCCAAGCTTTCTTGCCCAACATGGGAAGAAGTTGCTGTAGTGTTAGCATCTTGAATTTGGGTACTTGCAAGAAGGTGTTTAGAACTGAAAGGTCCAGAATGGGTCTCCAAGCATTGTCCTTTCTGGGGACTAGAAAAAGCCTGGAGTAAAATCCTTGGTCTTGCTCCTGTGTAGGTACCAGTTGAATAGCTCTCATGTCCATGAGAGCTGTAATTTGTTTTTGTGCCTTTGCCCATTGATTTTGTGGCACGTTTGGCATTCCTCTTATCCTAGGCAAGGTGTGGAAATGGAATCTGTATCCTTGTGAGATAATGTCTAGGACCCATTTGTCCTTTGTGACGATGCGCCAGTTGTCTTCAAAAAGTGCTAATTTTCCTCCCAAGGGAGCTGCCAGGAGAGTTTTGCTTGGCAGTTTGAGGTCATTGTGTTTGCCTTCTAGTAGTTTGTGGCCTGTTTTCTCCTCTCTTCTGTGTTGCAGTGCCCCATTGGCGAGGTTTGTAATGGATTTGTGCTTGTCCTCTGCCCTTTGGGAGCCCGTACTTATCCCTCTGTGGTCTGTCAGAAGCTGGAAAGGATCAATTTTCTGTTGGCCAATTTCTGCTGAATCGTGGGGGCTGTACTTGTAGAAATCTTTGACCGTCTGCATAGATTTTGCCTTATCCTCCATTTTCTTTAAAACCTCCTCTGCTTTAACCCCAAATAAGACATCCTGCTGTAAGGGTGCATCTAGTAACTTTGCTTTATCATGATCAGGCAGAGATTGTTCCTTTAACCAAACATGCCTACGTATAACAGACCCAGTAACAGCTGCTCTAGAGGAAGCTTCCAAGGCATCAAAACCACATTGTAAAGTATGTTTGCCCACCTGTTCAGCTGCATGCAACAGATCCTGCATTTCCTTGAATTCAGACTGTTGAGGGTGCGTGCCCATCTTTTGTTTTATTTAAGACATTAGGAATTGCTGGTATTTAAGCATGTGAAATTGACAATTTAGTGCTCTCATAGCTAGAGTAGCTGTGGTGTAAACCTTCTTCCCCCACCTATCTAGTGCTCTGGAGTCCTTTTCAGAGGGTACAGGATTTTTAGCCATAGAAGCCTTAGCCCCCTTGGGACCCTGGGAGATTATCTCTGGATCAGCAACAGGGCTTTTGTATAGGAATTGGTGTGGGTCAGGCACTCTATAGTATCTATCTGGTTTGGCTGGAGCAGGAAGCAGAGAATCTGGATTTAGACTAGATTCTAAGAAAACATCATCCACAATGTCTAAAACTGGGGGGATAGCAAGGGGTCTGTGCTGGGGGAGTAAAAGAAACTCTCAGAGCCTTTTCTTTGAGTCGGAGTAGTCCTGACCTTCCCAGTGGAAATGTTCCCTCATGGTATGTAAGGTTTCCCCAAACGAATAGTCTTCAGGGGGAGAAGCTGAGGAAATGGAGTCTTCAGCATCAGAATCTTCATAAGGGGGAAGGAGTAATCCTGTTCCTCAGTGGAGCCTGAGGAAACAGACACCTGATCAGAGGAGGCATAATCCTCCACTTGTCTAGGCCTTTTGTCGGGGGGGGCCTGATCAAAGAAATTAAATCTTCAGCCATTTTAAGCATCTGTTTCTTAGGCATAGGGCCTTGACCTGGAGACTGAAGAATAGTCTTTTTTGGTTTTAGAGAAGTCTTAAGTTTAGCATAAGATTTTATGGTGAGAGTAGTCGGTCTGAAGACACCTTCAGAAACCGAAGGTGTTTCTACAGCACCGACTTCTCCTACTGCAATGTCGTCGGTAGGGCCTAAAGAAAATGGCTGTGTCGGCCTAGAACTCTCTGCTGGGGAATCCGAAGCAGTCTGGGGATCCAATTCTGCGGTAGCCAGGGGCTGCGTAGGCGCCTCACTGAAAACCGGAGAACCGGCGACCGGCCCAGCCGAGGGCTCGGAGTCTGGCTTGGATCTAGGCTGCCTTTCTTTATCTTTGCCTTTTTATGCATGTCGGTAGTCAGTTGCTCCGATGGCATAGTGTAATTAAATTTCCTACCGAAGTAGTGTTGTACGAAATCAAAGCGTCACTTAATAGTTCGCTTATTGAACCTAGCACAAAACCAACAACCAGTGACGTTGTGGTCTGGGCCTAGGCAAGGTATACAAAAAGAATGAAAGTCCTTATGAGGTATTTGCTTCCCACAAGAAATGCGATTGTTAACTTTTTCTGACATCAGACTGAGGCAAGAAAAGGTTCCCCAACCGGGTACTTAGCTTTATTGAAGACTTCGGACTGAAACTCGATTCGAAAATCTCAGGTGTCGGCCGACCGGCACTTGCGAACTGCTTCTGCTTCGGGCACCGCGCGGCAAGAAAGACTGAAAAAAATGGTGTCGGATGCCTCTGATATACCCCTGGTGCACTGACGTCAGGGAAGAAGTGACAGCAACCGACGTCGGAACAAGACTTTGGAATTCGGGCCGACTGCGGGACCGCCTGAAGGCAGGATAACCCCAAGTGTGATGACTGCAGCAGGGTAACACGATGAACATCTAGACATCTGTGTTGTTCATTTTCATTCATCCTCAACATATGGGTTCAGATCCAACTCTGATGCATACTCTAGACTTTGGATCCAACTTTCGAGCTCCTCGCTCTAAACATAATGCCCTTATTCATCTCCAATACCTCAGATCAAGTTTGTTGCCACAAAAAAGTACTATTGTGTACACTTACCATAAATGTAGATGTTCGAGTGTATTCACTGTTGCAGTCATCAGACTTGGGTTATCTGCCTGCAGGTAGCCCTCAGTCGGCTTGAATACCAGAGTCTTGGGATTTCTGTGTCAGATGCTGTCACCTCTTCCATGACGCCAGGTCACCAGGGGTATAAAACATGCAGCCGGTGCCATTACATCAGTTTTTCTTGCCCCAGATATCAGGAGCCCCCAAAATAGGAAGCAATTACATGGTGTGGAACACCTCCGGTAAAAAGTAAATACCACTGTCATAAGATATGGCCAAAAAGAGGATAGGCAGAAAGTATAGAAAAGTCAGGGGGCTGGAGGGAGAGTAACCAGGACTGCAACAGTGAATACACTCGAACATCTACATTTATGGTAAGTGTACACAACTGTATTATGTTCTTAGTGTTTCACTGTTGCAGTCATCACACTTGGGTTGATTCCCAAAGCTCAGGAAGGGTGGAGGGCAGTCAAGTATTAGGGTTGGCTAGCAGGCCTTGTAAGACTGCTGTGGCAAATCCAGCTCTGGATTTAGAAAGGATAGCTAAGTGGCAATGCTTGGTGAAGGTGTGTAAAGAACTCCAAGTTGCAGCTTCCAGATGTCCCTGGTAGGGACTCCCCTGAGAAATGCTGTAGAGGTTGAGGAAGCCCTAGTGGAATGAGTTCTGATCCCCTGTAGGGTAGGTTCCCCATGGTGTTTGTAGCAGAAATGGATGCAGTGTACTATCCATTTGGAAACGGTTTGCTTTGAAATGGCCTTGCCCTCTGTCCCTGTAGCAAAGCTGACTAGCAGCTGGTCATATTTTCTGAAAGGGTTAGTCCTGTCAAGGTAGAACCTGAGCTGTCTTGTACACATCCAAGGAGTGCAGGATCCTTTCCTCTTTATTTTGAGGATTAGGGAAAAAAATTGGTAAATGGATGGATTGGTTTAAAGTCACACTGGATACCACCTTGGGCATAAATGATGGGATAGTCCTGAGGGAAACCCTGTTAGCATGGAAAATAATGAAGGGTTCCACAGCCATTAGTGTCTGTAATTCAGACACTCTTCTTGCTGAAGTGATGGCTAGAAGTAGGGCTGTTTTTCAAGTGAGGAATTTTAACTCTGCTGCAGCAGCAGGCTCGAAAGGTGGAAGCGTGAGCTTCTCTAGTACAAAGTTAAGGTCCCAGGCAGGGTTGGGAGCTCTCCTCGGAGGCCTTAAATTGTTAGCTCCTCTTAGGAACTGTATGATGAGAGGGTGAGAAAAGAGAGGTGGCTCAGTATTGTAATGAGCTGAGATGGCAGAGGCATGAATCTTAATTGATGAGAAGGATAGGCCTCTGTGGAGCAGCTCTGCTAGGTAGCCTAGGATTTGAGGCAAGGTGGGCACGGCCCTTTCCTTGAGTCTGGCTCCAAGAACAATATATTTTCCACTTTTCTGAATAGGATTTCCTAGCACTAGTCCTTCTGGCCTCCAGGATGACATCCAACACCTGTTTGCGGAGGGTTGCTGGTGGTGTATTCAGGGGATAAGCCAGACTGCATGGTTCAGGGTTTGCAGCTGTGGATGCAAAATATGTCCCTCCTGCTGGGACAGCAGGGAGGGGGTCTGATGTAGGTGCCAGGGCAGCACTGCTGTCAGACTGCGGAGGAGTGGGAATCAGTGCTGGCGTGGCCAGTCTGGGGCAATAAGGATTGTCCTTGGTCTGTCCTGTTTGATCTTGAGTAGTACTTTTGAGAGGAGGAGCAGAAGGGGAAAGGCATAAACTGAGAGATTTTCCCACAAAAAGGATAGGGCATCCACTTTCCACGCTTTTCTATGAGGATTTCTGGTGCAGAATTTGCGCAATTGATGGTTTTGGGGGGAGGCAAAGCGGTCCATCTCTGGTGTCCCCCACCTGTGGATTAGAAGTTTGAAAGAGTTGGTTTCCAGTTTCTACTTGTGTGGGTCCAGTAGATTTCTGCTTAAGTCGTCTGCCAGTGAATTTGGTTTGCCTAGCAGGAATTGAGCTTGCAGGTGCACTTGGCTGCTCAAGGCTGTGTTCCACAGGGCCATGGCTAACCTGCAGAGTGGGTAGGAATGAGTTCCCCCCTGCTTGTTTATTTACCACATAACTGTGGTGTTGTCTGTCTTTATCAGGAGTTGTCCTGGAAGGATAAGGTATTTGAAGGCTGTCAGAGCATTCTGTACAGCTAACATTTCTTTTTGATTGATATGCAGGGGAATTTGTCCTGGGCTCCATTTGCCTTGAATGCATTTGCCTGCCATGTGAGCCCCCCCCCCCCATGCATACTCTGATGCGTCCATTATCAGAGTTTGGGCGGCGAGGGGTTGAGTGAAAGGAAGTCCCTTGTTGTGGTTGCATGCCTCTGTCCAAAGGAACTTTGCCCTTAGACAAGGAATTATAGGAATCAGTGTTTCCAGGTCCTGAGAATGTTGACACCAGAGACTTTTTAAGTACCATTGAAGTTTCCTCATATGCAGTCTTGCATATGGAATTAGTAGAATGCATGAGGCCATGAACCCTAGGGCTTGCAGTATTTTTCTTGCAGATAGCTGGGTTTTTCTGGCCATTAGTTTGAAGTAGTTTGTCAAATAAACCTATTTTTCTGGAGTGAGGAATGCCATCTCAGAAGTTGTGTTCAAGCTTGTGCCCAGGAATACAATCTTCTGGCTGGGCCTCAGTTCTGACCTCTTTTCGTGATGGTGTACCCCAGAGAAGTTAGGAGTCTCTTTACAAATGTCAGGTGCTGAAGTAGCTATTCTTGATTGTCCACCTGAATCAGGCAGTTGTCCAAGTATGGGAAAATTTGAATATTTCTCTGCCTGCAGTACGCAGTGGCTGGAGCTAGGCACTTTTTGAATACCCTGGTGCAGCAGATAAACCAAAGGGAAGTGCAGAGAACTGCTAGTGCATAGAGCCTGCCCTGAAACGTAGATATTTCCTGCAAGATTCCCTTATGGGAATGTGTAGATAAGCTTCTTTTAAGTCTAGGTTGACTTGCCAGGCGTCCCTGGCTAGAAGAAGCTGTTGCAGTGTAAGCATTTTGAATTTTGGGACCATCAGGAAGGTGTTGAGAATTGACAAATCCAGGACAGGGCACCAAGAGTTCTCTTTTTTGGGCACCAGGAACAGTCTAGAGTAGAAACCCTGCCCCTTTGCTCTATTAGAACAGGATGAATAGTCCTGACACTGAGAAGAGAAAGTACTTGCTTTTGAGCCTCTGCCCACTGGTTTGGAGGAAGGTCTGGCAACCTGCTTGGGGTTGGCAGTGAGTGGAAGTAAAATCTGTATCCATGGGATACAATGTTTAGGACCCATCGGTCCTGGGTAATGGCCATCCAGTTTTATACATGCAGGGCGAGTTTTCCTCCTAGGGGTGCACGTACTTGGGAATGGCTGGGAAGGATGATAGACAAGTCATTCTGAACTTTTTCCATAAGGGGGTGGCTGACCACTTCCTGTTTTTGAGGTGGGAGCACTCCATTGTTTAGATCTCTGCACACCCTAAGACTGTAGTCTTGGTGGTCTATTGCCCCTGGGTTTGGATTGAGAAGGCCTGGGAGGGACTGAGTTTTTAGAAGATCAATGCCTACTGAATCTAGGTGGCTGCACCTGTAAGAAATCTTTAACAGTTTGCATAGATTTAGCTTTTTCCTACATGTTTTTAAGAACAACTTCTGCTTTTGTGCCAAACAAGCGTTTCTGGTTTAATGAAACATCTAGTAGTTTTGCTTTGACATAGTCTGTCAAGATCTGTTCCTTCAGCCAAGCATGCCTTCTCAGTACAGATCCAGTGACAGCAGGCCTGCAAGATGCGATGCTTCTAAGCCATCAAAACCAAAAGTACAGTTTTGTACCTACCATAAATGTAGATGTTCGAGGATTCCCTTGCTGCAGTCCTGACTATTGGGTATAGTCCGCGTCCCAGTCGGCCCGAATACCAGAGGTCATGGTACTAATGCGCATGACCGACGCCATTTCCTCAGTCTTTTCTTGCCCCAGATGTCAGAAGACCCAAAAGACAAGTCCCAAAACAACCTGCACCAATAAACATGTACAATATATACAGTAATATATATACAAAAAATATAAGCATGTAAAGGCACCTACACCACCACCCTGAAACACAGAGGGGAAGGAGGGAGGGTAAGCAAGGGAATCCTCGAACATCTACATTTATGGTAGGTACAAAACTGTACTATGTTCTTCGTCTTCCCTTGCTGCAGTCCTGACTATTGGGTAGAATCCCAAAGCAGAGGTAAGGGAGGCTGGCAAATTATAAAGTAGCAGGAGCTGACAACATGCCTTGTAAAACAGCTGTGGCAAAACCAGCTCTAGACTTAGAGTATATAGGCAGGTGATAATGCCTAGAGAAAGTATGCACTGAACTCCAAGTAGCTGCTTCCAGAATATCCTTAGTTGCCACCCCTTAGAAATGCTGTTGAAGTGGCAGTAGCCCTAGTGGAATGAGGCCTAATCCCAGCTGGAACCTCTTTGCCATGATGGGAATAACAAAATGCAATGCAAAAGCCAATCCACCTAGAAATAGTTTGTTTTGACACAGGTTTGCCCTGTGAACTTAAAGCAAAAGAAACAAGTAACTGCTGAGACTGCCTAAAATCTTTAGTCCTGCTCAAATAATAACGCAATTGCCTGTGTACATCTAAAGTGTGCAAAATCTTTTCCCCTTTATTTTGAGGATCTGCAAAAAACGTAGGCAAATGAATAGTTTGGTTTAAAGCCACACTAGAAACCACCTTAGGCATAAAGGAAGGATTAGTGCGTAATGATACCCTGTCCTTATGGAAAATCAAAAGGGCTCTACTGCCATAAGGGCCTGCAGCTCAGACACCCTTCTTGCAGAAGTAGTAGCCAACAGAAAAGCCGTCTTCCATGACAAATATTTCAATTCAGCAGTAGCTGCTGGCTCAAAAGGTTGTAGAGTAAGTTTTTCCAACACAAAATTGAGATCCCAAGCAGGAGTAGGAGCTCGGGTCTTATATTCTTTGCCCCTCTAAGAAACTGCTTGAACAAAGGATAAACAAAGGTGGGTCACAATCATAGTGAGCTGAAATTGCTGCAGCATGAATCTTTATGGAAGAGAAAGACAAACCTTTGTCCAATAACTCAGTAAGATATTGAAGAGCCACACTCAAATTAGGCTCTGAAATCTGTACACCAAAATAAAAATCTCTTCCATTTTTCTGCACTCTCCTAGTACTAGGCCTTCTAGCTTCCATAATCACATTTAAAACTTGTTGAGGAAGCTGAGACCTTCCATGTTTCAACACAGAATATGCCAAGCTGTGAGATGGAGAGATTGAAGCTTGACATTGAGCAGATGACCGTCCTTCTGAGATAACAGATGAGGAATCAGAGGTAAAGGCCATGGAGGCTTCTTTACAAGACTCCTTAGAAGTGGGTACCAGTGTTGCCGAGGCCAATCTGGAGCTATCAAAATCATCCTTGGCCTGTCCTGTCTGACCTTTAGTAATACCTTTGGAAGAAGAGGTAGAGGTGGAAAAGCATAGACATGAAGGTTTTTCCAACTGAAAGACAGAGCATCCACTTTCCAAGCTGTGTGATGAAACCCCTTTGTGCAATACCTTGGCAGCTGGTGGTTTAGTGGAGAAGCGAACAGATCTATGTCTGGAGTTCCCCATGACACTGTCAATTTTTGAAATACATGAAGATCCAGTTTCCACTCGTGGGATCCATGATTTGTCTGCTTAATACATCTGCTAGGAGTTCTGTGCTCCTGGCAGAAACCTTGCCTGAAGAGTCAGTTGCAGGCTTAACGCAGTCTCCCATAAAATCATTGCTTGCCTGCATAGAGGATAAGAATGTGTTCCCCTTGCTTGTTGATGTACCACATGACAGTTGTGTTGTCTGTCAGAATCAACACCTGCCCTGGAAGAAGTAACTCCTTGAACGCCATCAATGCAAACTGGACTGCTAACATCTCCTTCATGTTGATATGTAGATGCTGTAGTCTGGCAGGCCACTTGTCTTGTATCCACTTTCCATTTAGATGAGCTCCCCAAGCAGTGTCCGAGGCATCTGTCGTTAAAATCTGGACGGGTCACAGAGAGTCCCTTGTTTAGGTGACATTCCTGAGCCCACCACAAGAATTCCTTTTGAAGGCAAGGTATTATTTGAATGACAGTGTCCAAATCTTGGCAGTGCTGTGTCCATACATTTTGAGATACCATTGCAGCTTCCTCATATGCAGTTTGGCATTGGGAAGCACCAGAATACAAGATGCCATGAACCCTAATGCTTGAAGGACTGTCCTTGCAGTCAGCACGGACTGATGAGATAGTTGATGGAAGTAAAGTGACAGACTCTTTTGTTTGTCCGGGGTTAAAAAGGCCATCTGGGCTGCTGTATTCAGTCTCACACCCAGAAAGCACATGTCTTGAGAGGGTACTAGACTGGACTTTATTTCGTTCACAGAATACCCTAGGCATCTTAGCACTGCTATGACATATTCCAGATGCTGTAGAAGGTGTTCTTTTCTTGAGCCAGAATCAGGCAGTCGTCCAAGTAAGGATAAATTTGAATGCCTTGAAGCCTGAAGTAAGCTATCACTGGAGCCAGAACCTTTGTGAATACTCTGGGCGCAGTAGATAAGCCAAAGGGCAATGCAGAGAACTGATAATGAAGATCTCCAGTTGATACTTTCTGCAACTTAGCCTTATGGGCACATGAAGGTAAGCTTCCTTGAGATCCAAAGTTACCATCCAGTGATCCTTGCCCAGCAGAGGTAACAGTTGCTGTAACGTCAACATCTTGAACTTGGGAATGTCCAGATAAGTGTTGAGGATAGATAAATCCAAAATTGGTCTCCACGTGTTCTCTTTGGTACTAGGAACAGGCGAGAATAAAATCGAAGCCCCTTTCTGACACAGGGACTGGCTGAATAGCCCTATCTGGAGTAACTGAGAAACTTGCTTGAGCCTCTTTTCTTTGTGGAGGAGGAACATCTGGCATGCCTTTGAAAGGGGCATTGTGTGGAAATAAAATCTGTACCGTGATGAATGATATCCAGCACCCATCTGTCTTGAGTGATTAAATCCCAATTTTCTTTGAAAAGAGACAATCTTCCTCCCAAAGGAGCTGCCAGGCGAGTCCACTGGCAGCTGAAAAGGCAGGTCATTGGTTCTGCCCTCACCAGAAGTCTGAGCAGGTGAACTGTCTGATCTAGGCCTCCCTAGACTGGGAACCATAAGCAGGATATGTCCACCCCTTAGCAGGCCAATTTCTACTAAACTTGGAGGTTGCACCTGCAAAAATCTTTAAAAGTCTGCATAGACTTAGCTTTGTTCTCCATTTTCTTTAAAACTGCTTCCACAGGCGGTCCAAACAACACATCAGACTGTAAAGGAGCATCCAAAATCCTGGTCTTAACATGCTCAGCTAAATTCTGATCCTTCAACCATGCATGTCTAGAACAGAACTAGTAGCAGCCACCCTCGAGGAGGCCTGAACAGCATCAAAACCACACTGCAAAGAATGCTTACCCACTTGTTCAGACACATGAACCAAATCCAGCAATTCTTTACACTCAATACCTTCCAAAGCATCCACCTTAGATTTCAATTGTGAAAGGAGATAATTCTGATATTTCAGCATATGAAATTGACAATTTCATGGCTAGAGTGGAAGAAGTATATACTTTCTTACCCCACCTATCCAAAGCCCTTGCCTCTTTATCAGAGGGTACAGGATTTTTAACAACAAAAGCTTTAACACCTTTAGGCCCCTGAGAAACAGTTTCTGGGTCCGCCCTGGGACTCTTAAACAAATACTTATGAGCTTCTATAATACCTATCAGGCTTAACAGGAGCAGGAGGCAAGGAATCAGGGTTCAGAGAAGCCTCTGCAAACATCCTCCACCACATTCAACACGGAGGAATAGCTAAGGGCCTATGCTGAGGCAAAACAAGAATTCCCTAAGCCTTTTCTGGAGTCAGAGTAATCTTGGCCTTCCCATTTAAAATGCTCCCTCATGGAGTGAAGAGTCTCTGAAAATGAAAAATCCTCAGGAGGAGAAGCTGAAGGAGTGGAATCATCCACATCAGAATCAGAATAAGCAGGAAACTCTTGCAAGTCTTCCACAGAAGACTCTGAAGCCTGTGAACACTGTTCAAAACTATCAAACTCCTGTTCCACCCTAGGCCTCTTATCAGGTGGGGCATAGAACCTCTAATCAGAGTAATCAAATCTTCAGCCATTTTAAGCATATGTTTCTTAGGCACAGAGCCCAAATGCTAGGAGAAGCCCTACAGAAGCTGAACTTGGCCTTCCTCTAAGAAGCTCTGGAAACAGAAGGAGAGGCCCTAACTACCTTGGGAAGAGAGGGAAGAACAGTTACCTGAGAAGCCCCTCAGCCTGGCCTACTTCCTGAGAGGGCACATCCTGTAACAGTAAAGTATCTGCCTGAGACTCCATAGAGACTCCTGGCAAAACCTCTAGACTTCACTGTTTTGTCCGTATAATTGCAACGCTTCCCAAACACTAACCTAGCACAATCAAGCCTCCTCTTAATAGTAAATCTAGCACAAGAGGCAACCAACAACCTAAACAAGGTATACACAATGTATGATAATCCCTATGCGGTATCTGCTTCCCACAAGAAATACAGTTATTCACTTTTTCTGACATCCGTAATATACTGAGGCAAGAAAAACCAAAATGTTCAACTCTGTACTCGGTCTGAAACAAATCTCAGAACGCCAACCTGCACTCAGGACTGCAGCAAGAACATCTGCAAAGTATGTTTACTAACTTGGTTTGCAGAATGCATTAACTCTTGTAAATCTTTACTTTTTGTACAGTCTGGAAGCAACAACATTTTTTTTATTTAATTAGTTCCATAATATGCTGCTGGTACTTCAACATGTGAAACTGGCAATTCAAAGCCCGGATAGCAAGAGTTGCAGAGGTATATACCTTCTTACCCCATCTGTCTAAAGCTCTAGAATCCCTGTCCGAAGGGTTGGGTTTATGGCTGTAGTAGCCTTAATGCCTTTAGGCCCCTGGGAAATGGTCTTTGGCTCTGCAGTGGGATTTTTAAAGAGAAATTTATGAGAGTCAGGTACTCTGTAGTACCTGTCAGGCTTTCTAGGAGCTGGTGGTAAAGTATCAGGAGTAAGACTGGATTCCATGAAGACATCTACAATATCCAGGACAGGGGATATAGTTAGAGGCCTGTGCTAAGGCAAGTCTAAAAATTCTCCTGAGTCTCTTTTTTGGACTGAGGGTAGTCCCGGCATTCCCAGCGGAAATTCTCTCAAGGCATTCAAGGTTTCACCAAAAGAAAAGTCCTCTGGAGGGGAGGCAGAGGGAATGGAATCCTCTGCATCTGAATCCTCATAGGTAGATAAGGGCATGTCTGGTAATCAGCGGGATCAGAGTCATCAGACTCATGGTCAGTAGAATCAGAAGGAAAATCAATTATTTGTCTTTTAGAGGGGAAGGTTGGCTTCTCCTAATTAAAGTTATAATGTCTTCAGCCATTCTAAGCATTTGTTTCTGTGGCATGGGAGCTCAAGTATGTGCTTTGGTCATTGATCATAGTGCGAACTCTAGGCCTGAGAAACTCAGTAGTTTTAGTCAAAAACGAAGTGGTCGGTTTAATAAGAACATCGGAAGGTCTGAACACACCCTCAGAAACTGGTGCCTGCACAGTGGCTTGGGACCCATCCAAAGTAGAGACATCCGCAGGTTCCATAGTAAAAGAAGTATTTTGCGCCATACTGGACTCCAAATGGGTCTCAGCAGAGGCCTGCGAATCTGTAGAAGCTGGTATCAGGGGCTGCAAAGACGCTTCACTGATTACCGGTGGACTAGCTTAACGGCAGCATCGTTGGCAGCTTTGGACCTATGCAGTCTGTGTCTGTCTTTATCCTTACATTTTTTCAGAAGATCGGTAGTCGGATGGGTTATCAAAGCCATTTCGGAATACTGAGAACGAGTGAAAGAATTTAGTGACAAAGATAGCCCAACGACGAATAGTTCAGGTATTAAACAAGGCACAAAACTGACAGCGAGGAACATTGTGGTCTGGCCCTAGACAGGTGACGCAGTAAGAATGAAAATCTCTGAAGTATTTGCTTTCCACAGGCAAGACAACTGTTAATTTTTTCTGACATCGGTTAGAGCAAGAAAAAAGGATCCCCAACAGGGTACTTAGATTTAGAAGACTTCAGGTTTGAAACTCGAAAAATTAAAATTTCAGGTGGCGGCTGACCAGCACGTGTGAACTGCTTCTGTTTCGGGCTCCCACATGGCAAGAAAAGCTGATGTAATGGCGTTGGCTGCATGTTTTATACCCCTGACAACCTGACGTCATGGAAGAGGCGACAGCATCAGACGCAGAAATCCCAAGACTCTGGTATTCAGGCCGACTGAGGGCTACCTGAAGGCAGATAACCCAAGTGCGATGACTGCAACAGTGAAACACGGAGAACATCCATATAATTGGCTAGAGACAGGGATAGCTGAAAGAAAAGGCCACAAACCCAGAACTGTAAGTGCCAATAACAATCCAACAGGTTCCTCCAGAAGATTTAGGGAGTAGGGATGAATGAGAAGCAAGCTGAGGAAGAATAAGAAGTTATGTCTTACCATAACGTTCCATGTTAGTTGTCTTCTTCTCGCCTTCTTTCTTGCTGGATGGGTTCGGAGCTGATTCTCGGCTCCGACTCGGCCTATACTATAGCTCGAGAGCTATTTTTACCGGCTCGAGGCAGCCCTATATCCCACAATACCATGCGCTAACTCCCCAGATCTCGTTTGCTGCTTCGCTACGAGATTGTCTTTTTTACCAGCTCAGGTCAGTAAGGAGATTTACTTAATTGAACTAGCCTTTCAGGTAGTTTTTTCCCAGTAGTTATCTTTGTTTAGGTCCCTATTGATTACCTTATTCTTGAATCCCCTTCTTTTGTAGCCCTTCTTCCCTTCTTTAGTTAATTTTTTATCTTGGGCCTACGGGCTTTACCTCAGTTTCCCCACCCCTTCCTATCTGTGTGTGTGGGTTTAGTCAGTTCCCTTAACAATTTTTATATTTATTTTTAAACTGAGTGTGTGTGTGTGTGTGTGTGTGTGTGGGGGCTGACTGTGTTTTCTTACTGTGGTCAGGACTATGTCCAAAGACTCTAAGGTCTCATGATTCAAGAAGTGTGACTCGTGCTGTCAGAAAATGTCTCCGTCTGCTTGCAGGTAGCCCTCAGTCAGCCTGATTAACAAAGTCTTGGGTCCTGCGTTGGTTGCTGTCCCTTCTTCCATGACGTCAGGGGTATAAACTATGCAGTCGACGTCATTACATCAGTTTTTCTTGCCCCAGATGGCAGGTGCCCCCAATGAGGAACAATTAAATATAAAAGTACAATGATATACCTCCAACAAAAAAGCAAATACACCAAGAAGGCTTTTAAGCATAGTAAAGGAAAGTAGAGGTATAGCCAAAAGTTAGGGGGCTGAAGGGAGGGTAACCAGGACTACAACTGTGAATACACTCGAACATCTACATTTATGGTAAGTGTACACAACTGTACTATGTTCTTCATGTTTCACTGTTGCAGTCATTACATTTGGGTAGATTCCCAAAGCTGAAGTTGGGAGGAGGAATTTAGATAGCATTAGGACCAGCTATAAGGCCCTGCAAGACTGCAGTGGCAAAGCCAGCTCTGGATTTAGAGAAAATTGGAAAATGGTAATGCTTGGTGAAAGTATGTACAGAACTCCAGGTAGCAGCTTCTAGGATGTCCCTGGTAGGGACACCTCTGAGAAAGCTGTAGAAGTAGATACAGCCCTGGTGGAGTGAGGTCTGATCCCCTGGGGGATAGGTTTTCCATGGTGCTTACAGCAGAAATGAATGCAATGGCCTATCCATTTAGAAATGGTTTGCTTTGAAATAGCCTTCCCCTCTGCCCCTGCTGCAAATGGTTTAGTCCTGTCCAAGTAGAATCTGAGTTGTCTGTGCACATCCAAGGAATGCAGTATCCGTTCCCCTTTGTTCTGTGGATTGGGAAAGAAGGTTGGCAAATGAATGGACTGATTAAGAGTCACACTGGATACCACCCTTGGGCATGAAGGATGGAATGGTTCTGAGGGACACCCTGTCCGCATGAATGATGATGAAAGGCTCCACTGCCATAAGGGCCTGTAATTCAGGTACCCTTCTAGCTGAAGTGATAACTAAAAGGAAAGCTGTTTTCCAAGAAAGAAATTTTAAGTCTGCAGTAGCAGCTGGCTCAAAAGGAGGTAGAGTGAGTTTCTCCAAAACAACGTTAAGGTCCCAGGCTGGGGTTGGAGCTCTCTTGGGTGGTATCACATTTTTGGCCCCTCTGAGGAACTGCTTGAGCAGTGGATGAGAGAGAAGGGGGAGGGTCTGTGTTATAATGAGCTGAAATGGCTGAGGCGTGGATTTTAATGGAGGAAAAAGACAGGCCCTTGTAAAGCATCTCAGTTAAAGTATTGTAAAATCTGAGGTAAATTGGGCTCTGCTGTGCTCATCCCTTGTGATTGGATCCAGGCACATAATCTTTTCCATTTTTCAGCATAGGATTTTATAGTGCTAGGCCTCCTTGCCTCTAAAATTATATCCATCACAGATTTACTGAGGGATGGTAAAGGAGCGATTATGTAATTAGCCAGGCTGCAAGGTTCAGTGTTAGATGCTGAGGGTGCAGAATCTGTTCTCCTGCCGAGACAAAAGGGAAGGGGTCTGAGGCAGGTGCCATGGGGATAACCATGACTCACTGCGCAGGAGGGGATACCAGTGTTGGCGTGGCCAGTCTGGAGCAATAAAAATCATTCTTGGTTTGTCCTGTTTGGAGAGCAGAGGCAGAGGGGGGAAGGCATAGACTGATAGGTTTTCCAGCTGAAGGGGAGAGCATCCACTTTCCAGGCTTGTTTGCGGGGATTCCGTGTGCAAAATTTGTCCAAATGGTAGTTCTGGGGAGAGGCAAACAGGTCTACATCTAGGCTCCCCCATTTGCTTGTCAACATGTTGAAAATCCTTGGTTCCAGTTTCCACTTGTGGGTCCATGAGATTTCTGCTTAGTCCATCTGACAGTGTATTTAACTTTCCTGGCAGGAACTGAGCTTGTAGGTGCACTTGGTAGCTC
This sequence comes from Protopterus annectens, assembly GCF_019279795.1. Taxonomy (NCBI): domain Eukaryota; kingdom Metazoa; phylum Chordata; order Ceratodontiformes; family Protopteridae; genus Protopterus; species Protopterus annectens. The sequence continues at coordinate 175,551,148 of NC_056738.1, forward strand.
AAGGCTGTGTTCCACAATGCCATGGCTAGTCTGCAGAAGGGGTAAGAATGTGTACCCCCCCTGCTTGTTTACGTACCACATAACAGTGGTGTTGTCTGTCTTCACCATTAGTTGCCCTGGAAGAATGTGGTCCTTGAAGTTTGTCAGAGCATTCTGTACAGCTGATATTTCTTTTTGATTGATATGCAGGTGCATTTGACTTGGGTTCCATTTGCCCTGAATGCACTTTCCTGCCAGGTGAGCCCCCCCCCCCATGCATAGTCTGATGCGTCTATCATTAGGGTTTGGGTGGCAGGAGGTAGTGTGAAAGGTAGTCCCTTGTTTTGGTGGCAGGCCTCGGTACAACAAAGGAACTCTAGGCATATGCAAGGTATGACAGGAATCATTGCTTCTAGAGCCCGAGAATGTTGACATCATAGGCTTTTTAGATACCACTGTAGTTTCCTCATATGCAATCTTGCATATGGAATTAGAAGAATGCAGGAGGCCATGAACCCCAAGGCTTGCAGTATTTGTCTTGCAGATAGCAGGGTTTTTGTGGCCACTTGTTTGAAGTAGGTTGTCAAATGAGTTTGTTTCTCTGGTGCGAGGTAGACCATCTGGGAAGTTGTATTCAAGCTTGCTCCCAGAAATATAATTTGTTGACAGAGTACCAGGTGAGATTTCTTTTTGTTTATGGTGTACCCCAGAGAAGTTAGAACCCTTTGCACAAAGGCCAGATGTTTCAAAAGTATGTCCTGGCTTTCTGCCTGAATTAGACAATCATCCAGATATGGGTATATTTGAATATTTCTTTGCCTGCAAAATGCAATAACTGGAGCTAGGTACTTTGTGAATACCCAGGGTGCAGTAGATAAGCCAAAGGGCAGTGCAGAGAACTGATAGTGTGTGTAGCTGCTTTGAAGTGTAGGCATCTTCTGCATGATTCCCTGATTGGAATGTGCAGATATGCTTCTTTTAAATCTTGTGTTGCCAAACAGGCATCTTTGTCTAGCATAGGAAGTAATTGGTGAAGAGTCAGCATCTTGAATTAAAAAGGTGTTTAGAGTAGACAGGTCCAGGATAGGACGCCATGAATTGTCTTTTCTGGGTACCAGGAATAGTCTCTAGTAGAAACCTTGTCCCTTTTCCTCTTCTGGTACCAGTTGAATAGCCCCCATGCCCAAGAGAGAAAGTACTTGTTTTTGGGCCTCTGCCCACTGATTTGAGGGTAGGTCCGGCCACCCGCTTGGTGTGGGCAACATGTGGAAGTGAAATCTGTATCCCTGGGACATTATATTTAAAACCCACTTGTCATGGGTAATGAGTTTCCAGTTCTTTGCATGAAGAGCAATCTTTCCCCCAAAGGGGCAGTCGGTTGATAAGTGCTTGGAAATTTTAAAAGGAAGTCATTGAGACAGTTTACCACAGGGGGGAGTCTTATTACTCCCAGATATGGAAGTGGAGGCCCCCCACTGCTTAGTCCTTTGAGTCCCCTGGGACTGAAACCTGGGGTTTTTGCTGTGTCTGGGTTTGGCTTCAGAAGACCTGGAAAGGGCTGGAAAGGACCAATTCTTAGAGGGCCAGTGCCTACTAAATCTAGGAGGCTGAACTTGTAAGAAATCTACTTGTAGGAAATCTTGTAAACAGTTTGCATATATTTAGCTTCATCTTCCATCTTTTTTAGAACTTCCTCAGCCTTGTTGTCAAACAGGCAGTCCTGATTTAAGGGAGCATCCAACAATGATCAGGCAAAGATTGCTCCTTAAGCCAAGCATGCCTTCTGAGCACAGACCCAGTAACAGCGGCCCTGCAAGAGGCCACCAATGAATCAAAACCACATTGCAAAGTTCAGCAGAATGAATTAAATCCTGTAATTCTTTATTTTCCACACAGTCAGGAGTCAACATAATTTTCTGTTTAAGCAATCCAATAACATTTTGCCATATGAAACTGGCAGTTTAAAGCCCTAATGGCCAAGGTTGCAGAAGTGTAAACCTTCTTACCCCATCTATCCAGCGCCCTGGAGTCTCTATCAGAAGAGGTAGGATTTGTAGCAGTAGAAGCCTTAATGCCCTTGGACCCCTGTGAAATGGTCTCTGGATCCACAATAGGATTTTTTAAAAAGGAACTTGTGTGACTCAGTGACCCTGTAGTATCGGTCTGGTTTTCTGAGAGCAGGAGGCAAGGAATCAGGGGCCAAACTAGATTCCGAAAAAGCATCATCAACAATGTCTAGTACAAGAGGAATAGCTAAAGGTCTATGCTGAGGTAGGAGTAAGAAATCCCTAAGCCTCTTTTTTGAATCAGAAAAATCCTGTCTTTCCCAGTAGAAATGCTCCCTTAGAGTATGTAAGATTTCCCCCAAAAAAAATCCTTTGGAGGGGAAGCAGAGGGAATGGAGCCCTCTGCATCAGAATCCTCATAAGTAGATAAAGGCAAATCCAGATCATCAGAAAAAACAGAATCCTGGTCAGAAGATTCATAAACCACTTTAGCCCTAGGCCTCTTAGAAAGGGGCGGGGGGGTTGGCTACCCCTGGTTGGAGTTATTAGATCTTCAGCCATTCTTATCATTTGTTTTTAGGCATACAGGCCTGGGCATGTGGCCTGGGCGATGTTTTTTTTTTTAGGCATGGTTTGAGATTTAGGCCTAAGAGAAGGAGGCATCTGTTTAATATGCAAGTCCATAGGCCTGAATACACCCTCAGAAGCCGGTGCCTGCACAGTGGCTCTGGACCCATCCAAGGTAGAGACCTCCACGGGTTCCATAGTTGAAGCATCTCGCGGCATACCGGACTCCGAATGGGTCTCAGTAGAGGCCTGCGAATCAGAAGTAGCGGGTATCAGGGGCTGCGAAAGCTCCTCACTGCGAAAGCTCCTCACTGAGTATCGGCGAACTGGCGACTGGCTTAGGAGAAGCGTCATCGGCAGTTTTGGACCTCGGCGGCTTGTCTTTCTTTATCTTTGCGTTTTTTCAGAATCCCGGTAGTCGGATGGCTAACCAATGACATTTCTGGATAATTATACCGAGAACCAAAATATTTAGAGGCGAAAATATACAGATGACAGTGCACTAATTAAATAAAGCACAAAACCGACAGCAAGGTACATCGTAGTCTAGTCTAATCTAGTCTAGTCAAGGAATACAGTACAGATGAAAATCTTTATGAGGTATTTGCTTTTCACAAATAATGCAATAATTAACTTTTACTGACATGGTAAGGAGCAAGAAAAAGTTTCCCCAATGGGGTACTTAGCTTTAGTTGAAGACTTCGGTTCTGAAACTAGAAAACAAAAATTTCAGGAGTTGGCCGACCGACACTTGCAAACTGCTTCTGCTTCAGATACCGCATGGCAAGAAAGACGTAATGGCGTCGGCTGCATGTTTTATACCCCTGATGACCTGACGTCATGGAAGAAGGGACAGCAACCGACGCAGGACCCAAGACTTTGTTAATCAGGCCGACTGAGGGCTACCTGCAAGCAGATAACCCAAATGTAATGACTGCAACAGTGAAACACGAAGAACATCTGTACAACCCAATCTATTTGGTGAAAAGGAAACAATTGATTTGACATTCTTATAAAAACTCAACTGTCTGTGCACATTAAGGAGATGAAGCATATATTCAACTTTGTTTGAAAAATCTGGAAAGAAGACTGGTAAATGAATGGATTGGTTAATGTTTGATTCAGATGCTACTTTAGGTAAAAAGGAAGGGTCTGTTCGTAATCTAACCTTACCTTTACAGAAAATAATGAAAGGGGTTTTTGAAGAAAGATCTTAGAGTTCAGAGATTCTCCTTGCAGAAGCAATAGCTATTAAGAAAGCAGTTATCCATGAAACAAATTTGAGGTTATTTTTTGCTGAAGGTTCAAAAAAGCTTCTTCAGTTAGACCTTGCAGCACAAGAGTCAGATGGTCCAAGGAAGAAATTGCCTTTTAGAAATGCTTTGCATAACTTGAAAGTAGTTAAGGAATAATTTTTATCTCCAGTATGAAAACTGGAAATAGCTGCCAACTGCAGTTTAATCGCAGAAAAACTATCTCCTTCCTTAAAAAAGTAGGCAAAAATTCAAGTACAGCAGAAACTACAGCAAAAAAGGGTTACCATCATTTTCAATGCCCCAAGTGAAAATCTTTTAAACTTGCTCTTATAAATCTTCTTGGCACAGTCTTTTTCCGAGGACAAAATTATGGCACCTATTTTGGAAGAAAGCCTAGGCAGACCAATGATCTGATCTCACCAGGGAATAACTTACCATGGGAATGGCGAAGTGGTCATCCATGTTGGTGAGAACAAAGTCCAGAATGTTGGCTCCCTTTGAGGGGGATGAAAAGTACAGTTTTGTACCTACCATAAATGTAGATGTTCGAGTGTTCACCCTGCTGCAGTCATCACACTTGGGTTATCCTATCGTCAGGCGGTCCCCGCAGTCAGCCGGAATTCCAAAGTCTTGGTCCGGCGTCAGTTGCTGTCGCCTCTTCCCTGACGTCAGTGCGCCAAGGGTATATATAATGCAACCGACGCCATTTTCTTCAGTTTTTCTTGCACCAGATGTCAGGTGCCCCCAAAAAGATGGTCAGAAATTAGTACCAAAAGGAGTAACCACAGCACAAACACAAAATCCCTTCAGCTATAAGCAAATACATCAGTAAGGCATAGAAGAGATTTAGCCAGTAGATCAGAGGGGATGGAAGGGGGGTAACCTGGACTGCAGCAGGGTGAACACTCGAACATCTACATTTATGGTAGGTACAAAACTGTACTATGTTCATTGTGTTACCCTGCTGCAGTCATCACACTTGGATTGAATCCCAAAGCTAAGGAAGGGGGGAGGTATCACAGAGGGTTAGTGGAGGCTATAAGGCCCTGCAGAACTGCAGTGGCGAAGCCCGCCCTGGACTTTGAGTAAAGAGGTAAGTGACAGTGTTTGGTAAAGGTGTGTACTGAACTCCAAGTTGCAGCTTCTAAAATTTCCTTGGTTGGAACCCCCATGAGAAAGGCTGTAGAGGTAGCTGTTGCCCTGGTAGAGTGGGATTTAATGGTAGCAGGAACTGGTTTCCCATGATGGGTATAGCAGAAACATATGCAACGACCTATCCATTTAGAAATGGTTTGCTTTGATATAGCTTTCCCTTGAGAAGCTGTAGCATAGGATACAAAGAGCTGGTCAGATTTTCTGAGAGCCTTAGTTTTGTCCAAATAGTAACAAAGCTGCCTGTGAATGTCCAAGGAATGCTGGAGTCTTTTACCTTTGTTCTGTGGACTGGGGAAGAAGGTGGGTAAGTGGATGGTTTGATTTAAAGCTACACTGGAAACCACCTTAGGCATAAAGGAAGGATTAGTTCGTAGAGAAACTGTCTTGATGAAAAATGAGGAAAGGTTCCACTGCCATTAGTGCCTGTAGCTCTTAGACTCTTCTAGCTGAAGTTATTGCTAGGAGCAGGGCAGTCTTCCATGATAGGAACTGTAGATCTGCAGAGAAAGCTGGTTCAAAGGGAGGTAGCGTTAGTTTTTTCAGAACAAAATTAAGGTCCCGTGTTGGTGTAGGAGCTCTCCTGGGAGGTCTAATGTTTTTTGCCCCTCTGAGGAACTGCCTTAGAAGAGGATGTGAAAATAAAGCTGGATCCGTGTTGTAGTGAGCTGAAATAGCCGAAGCATGGATTTTAATAGAGGAAAAGGAAAGTCCTTTTTGCAACATCTCCGCTAAATACTGCAGAATGTGAGGCATGTGAGGCTGAATTGTGTCCTGGCCTTTAGCTTGGTTCCAGGCACAAAACCTTTTCCATTTGTCCGAATAAGCCTTCCTGGTGCTTGGCCTCCTGGCTTCCAGAATAACATCCAGAACTGCTTGTGAAAGAAGTGCTGGTTGGATGTTTAGATTATTTGCCATACAGCCAGATTTAAAGTTTTGAGCTGGCTGTGAAGAATCTGATTGTTTTGTTGTGTGAGCAAATGGGGGATTTGAGGCAATATCCATGGTGGGCTGTGGGCCATATTTTTCAATAGCGGATACCAGTGCTGGCGTGGCCAGTCTGGGGCTATGAGAATCAGTCGTGGTCTCTCCTTTTTGACTTTCAAAAGAACCTTTGTGAGAAGAGGCAATGGAGGGAAGGCATATACTGTCAGGTTTTTCCAACTGAAAGAGAGAGAGTCCACTTTCCAAGCTTGATGGTGAAATGTCCTTGTACAAAATTTTGTCAGTTGATAGTTTTGAGGACTGGCAAACGGGTCTATGTCTGGAAGGCCCCATTTTTGAGTTATCATTGCAAATATTTGGGGATCTAGTTTCCACTCGTGGGGATCCTTGATGTTTCTGCTGAGGTTGTCTGCCAATGTGTTCTTCTGTCCTGGCAGGAATTGAGCTTGTAACTGGACTTGATAGGCCAGAGCTGTGTTCCATAAGGTCATTGCTTGCCTGCATAGAGGGTAAGAATGTGTACCCCCTTGTTTGTTTATGTACCACATTACTGTGGTGTTGTCCGTCATTATTGGAAGTTGTCCTGGATGTAATAGATCCTTGAAGGCTGTCAGAGCTTTCTGTACAGCTAGCATCTCTTTTTGATTTATGTGCAGATTTCTTTGATCTGCAGTCCATAGGCCTTGAATGCATTGTCCTGCCATATGTGCCCCCCAGGCGTAGTCTGAAGCATCTGTTGTGATAGTTTGCCTGGCTGGGGGCAAGGTGAAAGGCTGATCCTTGTTGAGGTGACATACCTGTGACCACCATAGAAATTCCTGTTGTAGGCAGGGAATGAGAGATATCACTGTGTCCAAGCTGTGGCTGTGTTGAGACCATACGCTTTTTAGGTACCACTGTAATTTCCTCATATGCAGCTTTGCAAATTGTATTATTAGTATGCAAGATGCCAGGAAGCCCAAAGCCTGCAGAATTTTTCTTGCAGTTACTGGTGGCAGGCATTTTGTGAAAACTCTGGGCGCAGTAGATAAGCCAAAGGGCAGTGCAGAGAATTGGTAATGGGTTGAACCTGCAATGAAACGGAGGTATCTTCTGCAACTTTGTCTGATAGGGACATGCAGGTATGCCTCCTTGAGGTCCAACGTTACTAGCCATGCTTCCTTGCCCAACATGGGAAGTAGCTGCTGTAGTTTTAGCATCTTGAATTTGGGTACTTGTAAGTGTTTAGAATTGAAAGGTCCAGAATTGGTCTCCAGGCATTGTCCTTTCTGGGCAGTAGAAAGAGTCTTGAATAAAATCCTTGGCCTTGCTCTCAAGTAGGTACCAGTTGAATGGCTCTCATGTCCATGAGAGCTGTAATTTGCTTTTGTGCCTCTGCCCATTGATTTTGTGGCAGGTTTGGCATTCCTCTTTTCATTGGCACGGTGTGAAAGTGGAATCTGTATCCTCGTAAAATTATGTCTAGGACCCATTTGTCCTTTGTGACAATGTGCCAGTTGTCTGCAAAAAGTGCGAGTTTTCCCCCCAAGGGGGCTGCCCAGAGAGTATTGCTTGGCCAGATGAGGTGCAAGTCATTGAGTTTGCCTTCTGGTGGTTTGAGACCTGTCTTCTCTTCCCTTCTGTGTTGTAGAGCTCCATTGGCGAGGTTTATACTGGGCTTGTGGTTGTCCTCTGCCTCTTGGGTGTCTGTATTTACCCCTCTGTGGTCTGTCAGTGGCTGGAAAGGACCAATTTTTTGTTGGCCAGTTTCTGCTGAAGCGAGGGGGTTGTACTTGTAGGAAATCTTTGACTGTCTGCATAGATTTTGCCTTATCTTCCATTTTCTTTAAAACTTCTTCTGCTTTAACTCCAAAAAGAACATCTTGCTGTAAGGGAGCATCTAGTAGTTTTGCTTTAACATGATCAGGCAGAGTTTGTTCCTTTAACCAAGCATGCCTACGTATAACAGACCCAGTGACAGCTGCTCTGCAGGAGGCCTCCAAAGAATCAAACCCACATTGTAAGGTATGTCTGCCCACCTGCTCAGCGGCGTGCAACAGATCCTGTACTTCTTTCAATTCAGATTGTTGAGGGAGAGAGGTTATTCTTTGCTTTAACTGAGAGATTATAAATTTCTGATACTTAAGCATGTGAAACTGACAATTCAGTGCCCTCATAGCTAGTGTGGCTGAGGTGTAAACCTTTTTCCCCCACCTGTCTAGAGCTCTGGAATCCCTCTCAGAAGGTACTGGGTTTTTAGCCATAGAAGCCTTAGCCCCCTTGGGACCCTGTGAGATGGTCTCTGGGTCAGCTACAGGGCTTTTTTAAAGAAATTTGTGGGAATCAGGCACTCTATAGTATCTGTCAGGCTTAGCCGGAGCAGGAGGTAGAGAGTCTGGGTTGAAACTGGATTCTAAATAGACATCATCCACAATGTCCAAAACTGGTGGGATGGCAAGTGGTCTGTGTTGGGGGAGTAACAGAAACTCTCTGAGCCTTTTCTTTGAATCAGAGTAATCCTGACCTTCCCTGTGAAAATGTTCCCTCATAGTGTGTAAAGTTTCCCCAAAGGTGTAGTCTCCAGGAGGAGAAGCTGAGGGAATAGAGTCCTCAGCATCAGAATCTTCATAACGAGAGAAGTAGTCTTGGTCCTCAGAGGAGTCTGAAGAAATGGACATTTGCTCAGAGGATGCATAATCTTCCTCTTGTCTAGGCCTTTTGTCAGGAGGGGGCTGTGAACCCCTGATTAAAGAAATCAAATCTTCAGCCATTTTGAGCATCTGTTTCTTAGGCATGGGGCCTTGAACAGGAGACTGAAGTGCAGTCCTTTTAGATTTAGAAGGAGTCTTCAATTTAGAAAACGTTTTAATGGTGAGGGTCGTCGGTCTGAAAACGCTTTCAGAAACAGATGGCATTTCTGTAGTACCGACGTCTTTTGTAGCAAAGTCGTCAGAAGGGCCTGAAGTAAAAGGCTGCGTACGCCTGGTACATTCCGTCAAAATTTCCCTAGCGGTCTCGGGTTCCAGATCTGCGGTAGTCAGGGGCTGCTTCGGAGCCTCACTGAGGACCGGAGACCGGATCGGCCGAGGCCTCGGAATCTGGCTTAGGCCTGGGCTGTTTGTCCTTATCCCTGCGTGTTTTGTGCACGCCGTTAGTCGGTTGCTCCGACGGCATGGTGTAGTTAAATTTCTTACCCAAGTAGTGTCGTGCGAAATCAAAGCGTCTTTTAATAGTACGCTTATTAAACCTAGCACAAAACCGACAAGAAGGGACTTCGTGGTCTGGGCCTAGGCAAGGTACGCAATAAGAATGAAAATCCTTATGAGGTATTTACTTCCCACAAGAAATACAATTGTTAACTTTTTCTGACATCGGTCTGAGGCAAGAAAAGCTTCCCCAACGGGGTACTTAGCTTTATAGAAGGCTTCGGTCTGAAATTCGAATTCGAAAATCTCAGGAGTCAGCCGACCGGCACTTGCGAGCTGCTTCTGCTTCGGGCACTGCGCGGCAAGAAAGACTGGAGAAAATGGCATCGGTTGCATTATATATACCCCTGGCTTCTGACATCAGGGAAGAGGCGGCAGCAACCGACGCCGGACCAACACTTTGGAATTCTGGCCGACTGCGGGACCGCCTGACGAAAGGATAACCCAAGTGTGATGACTGCAGCAGGGTAACACGATGAACATCAAGCTGGTCTAGTGAGTTACAACTGATGAAGTGAAGGAATCATTGAGTGTGTGCATTAGTGCAGGAATAGTTCACCCAGTCTATGGTGGGGTAGCTGAAGTCACCAAGGATCAGGGTGTTTGAGGGTACCTTGATGGAGTTACGTAGGTCCAGGTAGGAGGAGTGGGTGCCCTGAGTCATGGAGTGGGGGGGTCTATAGCTGGCTATAACTTGGAGGGGTGTCTTGCCAACTGTCAGTTGCACCTGGAGTAGCTCTAGTGTGTCATGCTGGCAAACAAGACTGCAGGTGTGCTTGTCTTTAATGAAGGTACGAGACTCCACCCACTTAGTCTTCTCAACCTTATTTTGGGGTTGGAATGTGTGGAATGCAGTATAGCCTAATAAAGCAGTGGTGCTTTCTGCAGCTTTGAACCAAAGTTTCATGACTGCACAGCTGTTGGCATCTTCCAGTACGAGGAGAGCTTCCAGTGAGTGCATTTTCAGGTTAAGGCTCCTAGCATTATGCAGCATGACCTTCAATTTGCGTTTTTCGAGAGATCTTTTATGTTGGAAGATTTGCCATTGGGACATTGCCTAAAAAGAGGACAATGGGGGAGGCAAAAGCCTTGGTCAGAATCCAGAATCCCAGGGGTGACAGGTGGAGGCCATCTCTGGAAAAGCATCGAGGCCTGTCAACCATGTCATCCCAGGCAGAAAGATACTGAATCCCCTTGAAATTACATCAGAAGTTAGGCCAATTGTTTGAAGTCCATTATTGTTTGTTAGTATTGTGGTATCATTCTTGGTGAAGGCTCTGAAATGGTATCAAGTTTGACTTGGCATAATTTACTGTTATCCTCAGTGACTGGCAAATCTAGAGCAGCCCCTGGACTGTAGGAGCAATCGCTTGGAGGGAGAAGTGAGGAGCCAGTCCATATATGGAAACACTTGGAATCCTTCCGAGTCTCAGGTGAGCAGCCACCACTGTCATGCATTTGATAAACACCATGGGGCCTGTGGCGAGTCCAAAAGGCAGGGCTCTGAATTGGTAATGGCTGGCTCCCAGCCGAAAGCTTAAAATGTATTCTGGACTGCCTGTTTGGTTTGATGCGATAGTACACATACTGAAGATCTATACAGAACATGCAATCATCCTTGCAAAGAAATGGCAAAATGAACTGAACTGTGACCATTCGGAACTTTGACTTTTTTATGTATTGATTCAATCTTCTTAGATCCAGGACTGGTCTGAGGTCCCATCTTTTTGGGCACTTAAAATAAATGTGAGTAAGTTCTGAATCCTATCTAGTCTGATGAGACCTTTTGGATGACTCTTTTGTCTAACAGTTTTTGAATTTCTAGTGCTACTGCTTTCTTCTGACTGGGTGGAACATTGGGAAGCTATAGGAAGTTGGAAAAATATAATGGAATTGCCTCTGGATATTATCCTTTGCACCCAGAAATATTCTGTTATATTTACCCAGGTGCAAGGATAATCATCCCCTGACTGCCTCTAGAGCTGGACAGTAGGGCAGCACTTCAGGAGCGCTGGAAAGATCTATCTAGAAAAGTGTCACAGAAACCCTAATTTTGCAGGCCTCTTTTGCTCTAGGCTGACATCTCCCACTGGAACTTCCTCCTCTGCCTCTGAATTTGTTGCCTGAGCATGAATCCTGGAAAGTACCTTGAGATTTATGGAGCCACATTTTTCTTACCACCTCTTTGATTCCTGCAGAAGGTTAGATGAGGGGTAGAAAACATGAATCTCATGGCAGACAGTCTCTCTCTCATTCCTTTCTGTGCACTACACATAAGCATTTCTTTTACAGACAAACCAAATAATGATGTGCCATCGAAGGGGGGCATTGATGAATTATGTCTTAAAGAGCTCTGCAAAGTTATACAGTCCCATCCAGGCATGTCTCTATATGGCAATGCCTGAACTGGCTGCTTGTGAGGGGCCTTCAACTGTGTGTGAGATCAACCTCATGAAGCGTTGGAACTTGAAAATAAATAGAGTGGCCAACTGAGAGGATGTTCTTTTGAAATCCTCTGCAGACAAGGAGTCTGAGTATTTGACAGCACTTTGGTCAAATCTCTCTGTAGCCTCGTGAAGTGTGCCAGGTAAGAGAGACCTCAAGGTGAAGTTCACCAAGGCAAAGACTTGCTTTCCAAATCTGACACCCTACACTCCCTGTTTGGTGGGTAGACAGAAGAGCTCTGTTCTGCTAGCTCTTTCTTAGTGGCTGCTGGCACCACCATAGCATTTACATTTACTGGGAATCCTTTGCTCCGGTTTGGTCTATCTTGGGGGGGGTTAAAAATTTATCAGGTCTTTTTGGAATGAGTTCAGCGGTACCTGGCTCCTTCCATTCCCAGCAGGAAACTAAATCAAACTGCTCATGTGCCTGGGGGTGGAGGGCAAGACATACATGGGCTAGAACCAAAAAGCTTCTAAAAATTCCTCTGGAGAGGGATTTTCAGAAGACCAACCACCCTTTTGTCTATGTCTCCAAAGGAGATATGATCTGGTGGTGATCTGAGGGACCCTTCCCATTCATCAAAATCAGTACCTTCCATGACAGAATCCAAAGGGGAATCTATGTGCCTCCTCTTGCACATTCTCTTCCGATGGATCACTTCTGTGGGATGTTCAGGAGAGGCATCAGAAGGGAGGTAAGTTCCTCTACAGGAACTGCTTGGAAACTAGTTGGAACTGGCTGTCCCTGTGCAGGAAAAAAGTCTGATCAACTTGAGCTTGGAACCAGTGAGGGAATGGAAACTGAATCTGAAGAACGAGAAGCTAGTTTTCTAGACAGAGAAAAAGCCTTTTCCACCATCTCAAAAGCAGGCAGGCCCAGAGAAGCTGCGACCAACTGCACCGGAGTCGAAGCTTCTGGTACAGGCAGATCACGACTCCTCTCAGATCCTTGCCTTAAGGATGGAACTGGACCCAAACTGTCCAGGGATGAGGCTCAGAGGTGCAGGGACTGATTCAACAACATCAGAGACTATCCAAGTACTTTACTGACACTTTGGCACCAGGAACTGTTTCGATCTGAAAGTATTGGAGTGGAACAAGTCAGGAATGCCATCAGAGTCAAAGAAGAAATCTTCTTTGGATCAGACTCAAAACTCCTGGGGTTCTGAAACAGTGGGACAGATCAGATAAGGAGAGAGAATAGTATGAGACATAGCTGGAAAGCTCATGGATCCAACAGGGGATACAGCCAATATGATCCCACCTGGATCTGAGAAATTTTCGCATCATCCTATCCACATCCACTTCTGATAAACGTCTGGAGGGCCTGGAGAATGCAGTGGATTGTGGAATTTAATGTTTCTTTGGAGATTGTAAGAATGGAAAAAGTAGAGTAGGAGAAAGAGGTTTTATCAAGTACTCTAGCATGTCAATTCCATGAGAGGTGCCTGGCTTCAGATCCAAGGGTCTGGGATCAGAGGTAGGCACCGTAGGACTAGCTGATATAATTATCAGATCAGAGGATTTTGGATCTGAAAACTCTGGATCACATCTTTATATCAAACGACGTTGAATCAGAGATTTTTTCGGGTCTTGACTGGTGGCTCCAATAAAGTCCTAGGGGGCTCTGTTGGAGAGCATTTTCTGCGCTCCGATGGAGCAAACATAGAAACTCTGGCAGAGGTTTCAGCCCAAGAAGATGAAATCACAGCAGCAGGTATAGGTCTTTTAAGATCAATTTATTGTGTCAGTCAGCAAGAGCCCTTAGATTAACAGGTGCAGCAGATACTGCAGTTGGCATCCAAGTGGCTAGCTCCAAGAAAATAAACGCACTCCTTGTGGGCATCAGAGTTCCTAATTTTATGCCTACAAGTAGTGCATTTCTTGAACTCTGTTGGTTTTTCAGATATGACAGGAAAGAAGGCACAGTAATAACCTCCAAAGTGGTACTATAAAAAATTAGAAGAAAAAAAAATTTGTATGTAGAAAGAAAAAGGGGAAAAAGAAGAATTACCACCCATGGTAAATTAGAAAAATACTCTGTTTAAAGGGTAATAGGGAAAAACAATACCAACTATGGTACGAGAAACTACTATAGAAAATATGAAGCGTAACACTTGCAAAAGCTTAGAGGGAGGATAGGAATGCAAAAAAAGAATAACTTTGAAGAAGCTTTTAGAAAAAGTATGCAAATAACTCACAAGAATTCGCTAACTTTTTGCTCGAGAGAGGAACCACAATGGCAGCAAACTAGATTCAAGGTATTTGGGGTGGACAAGGGCATTACGGACAAAGAGAGGAGCTCGAGAGTTGGTTCCAGAGTCTAGAGTATATGGTTGAGTCAGATCAGAGGGTCAGATCCAAACTCATGTGCTGAGGAAGAATGGAAAGGACAACATCAGATCTGATTCTACTGAGCGGAGAAAATATTACCCGCTTGACTAAAATGCTGGTATACCTCAAAATTTCTAAAATTACCAATGACAACCAGTGGGTAACTATTGTTCAGAGGCCCACAACCTTCTTCTATCAAGCTGTGGTTTCTGTATGCAACTCATTATCAGTTCTGCATGTCTCCGTTTTTCCATTTTCCATACTGTCTGATTACTTTCAAGTTACACAATGAGATCACCTCAGGGCCTTTTCCGCTCCTGTTGTTGACACTACCTCTCACTACAAATGTATTACTTCCAGGCTTTCATTATTTAAATAACTACTGCAGTGAAAGTACAGTTATGTAAAATCTTACCACAACAGTAGATGTCCTTCTCTTCACTGATGCAGTATTCTAAACAGAAAGGATTTCCCACCCAGGGTAGCCAGACTCTGGGCCAATATAACAAAGCCTAATGATCTTATATGTGCAGTGCGTCACAACACAGGGCATAAAATGAACGTATGAACACAGCTACTTAGAAGTGAATTGCCCCAGAACAGTTTGCATAGGACAAAGGAGTCCATGCACATCCAGAAGGAAAAAAATGCAGAAGAAAAAGGGGAAACACTCAGCCAGAAGGGAATCCAAATCAAAATGAAGAACAAATAAGAGGGGGTTGGAAGGAGGGAGTGAATACTGCAACAGTGAAGAGAGTGACATCTACTGTTAGGGTAAGATTTTACACAACTGTATTATGTTCTTTTATATCACTGTTGCAGTATTCCAAACAGAAGGGAGAGTAAAAAAGCTCAAGAAACAGAATGTGAGGTGGAAAGCTTTGAAAAGCCTTCAATAAACCCATATAAAATGGTTCTAGCAAACCCTGCTCTGGCCCTAGGAAACCATACCAACTTGTAATGCTTAGTAAAGATCTGCACTGACGACCAGCAGCTTCAAGGATGGAACTGGTGTCAATCCCTTGAGAAAGGCACAAGAAGAGGCAACAACCCTAGTTGAATGAGCTCTAACAGAAGAAGAGATTTGCCACAAAAAATATACCAAAAGGAAATGATCTTAGACATCCGGGAGGAGATGGTTTGCTTAGAAACAGCCAAACCCAATGTCCTGTGATGAAAGGAAACAAAAAGCTGATCAGACTTATGAATGGTCTCTGTTTTATCCAGCCAGTACCCGAGCTGTCTGTGCAAAACCAAAGTATGCAGGACCCTCTCACTAGCAGACTGAGGAGAAGGGAAAAAGGAAGGGAGTTGTACTGATCAATTCAAGGACAATTCATTTACTAACTTGGGAATAAAAGAGGGATTACTATGAAGGGACACCCTCTCCCTGTGAAAATCCAAAAAAGGAGGAATGGCCATAAGGGTCTAAAGCTCAGAAACCCTCAGAGCAGAAGTAACAGCCAGCAACAAAATAGTCTTCCAGATACAATGTTGTAAAGAAGCAGAATCTGCAGGCTCAAAAGGAGTCTGAGTCAATTTTTCCAAAACAAAGTTAAAGGTCCCAAGTAGGTAGAATATGTTTCCTGGGAGGCCTAACATGCAGGATGCCTTTAAGAAATTGTTTCACCTCAAAATGAGGAGGCAAAGGATGATTCAAGGGCATACAAGCATACATGGCTGACAAATGGGCCTTCACAGAAGTGTATGCCAGGCCAGACTGGAGTAACTCATACAAATGAGAGAGGACCAGAGTGACCTCCACTGAAAAAGGGTTCTAGTTATGAGCATGGTACAGACAATCTTTTCCATCTGGACATAAGATTTTCTGATTGAGGGTTTCATTGCCTCCTGTAAAAATCCTGAGCATGTCCTTAGAAAAGAGGTCCCAGAAAGGGATCAAAAGTCTAAAATCAACTGTGCCAGTTGAAGAGTGGACAAGTGAAGATGGATGAGAGACCCCTTGCCCTGTGTGAGAAGGTCCAACCTGTGAGGTAACTTGTGGTGACTGCCCTTGGTCAGCTGCATTAAGAAAGGGAACCAGTGCTGTCTTGGCCAAAAGGGAGTCACTAGCAAGATTTGTGATGAGTCCAGCTTAATTTTCTGCAGGACTCAGGAAGAGGAGGGAAAGCAAAAAAACATTCCCTTTCAAGGGAAAGAGCATCTGTCGTTCATGCCAGATAGCATGGCACCCTGGGACAGAAGAGGAAAAAGCTGCCTGTTCAGAGGGGAGGCAAAAAGATCTACCGGAGGAATACCCCACTGATGGATAATCTCTAGAAAACTTCTGTGAAGCAACCATTCATGAGCCTGTGTTTTGGAACTGCTCATACAGAGTTTGCCACTAGATTATGATCTGAAAGAATGTATACTGCCTGAAGAGTTAAACGATAACTGAAAGCCACCTCCCAAGCTTGAAGGGCCGCCCTGCAGAGGAGGAAAGATTTTGTGCCTCCCTGCTTGTTGACATACCACATCACTGTAGTGACATCTGTGTACACCTTCAAAGGGCCTGGACAGAATATGGGGTGAAAAGTTTGAAGGGTCAGAATCAGAGCTCTAATCTCTTTGATGTTAATATGGACTGACTTCTTATTGGGTGCCAGAGACCCAAAACTTTCAGGTGACTAAAATAAGCCCCTTACCCCATATCTGAGGCACCAGTGAACAGTTCTTGAGAAGAGACTGGAGGCTGAAAGGGCAGGCCTGGGTTGAGAGCAAACTGTTGAATCCACCACACAATCTCCTTCTTTAGATAGGAAGGAGAGGTACATTGAAATCCACAGGATGACAATACTATAGCCTAACTGACTTGAGCTACCACTGAAGCTTGAACATATGCAGTCTGGCAACAGGAAGCACTGGAATAGAAGAGGCCATGAATCTGAGTGCCCGAAGAAACTCACTGGCTGGCATGGTAATCAGAGGAAGAAAAGACTGAAAGAAGGCTGTCGATGACAAAACTGTTGAAGGTGGAAGAGAGGCCAATACTAGCACTGTTGAATCCTGCATACCAGATACACAGGATCCTGAGAGGGAGTTAGGACGGACTTTTGGAAGTTCATATGGAATTCCAAATCCTGTAACAGGCAACTAGAAGAAGGCACATAAAACAACAACCTGTCTAGATAAGTTAAAAATATGAGTGCCTTGAAGCATACAGATAAGAATCAATGGAGCTGGGCATTCTGTGTATACCCTTGTTGAAGTTGAGAGGCCAACAGGCAAGGCAGAGAACCAAAAATGAAAGGAAGTGACAGAGCAAATTAAAAACTCCCTGAAAAGAGGGTGAATAAGGATATGAAAGTAAGTATCCTTTAGATTCAAAGACACCAGAAAAGCCTGAAGTAGCAAAACAGGAAATATGATTTGAAGAGTCAGCATCCAAAAGAAGGGACTTTGAGAAAGGTGTTGAGCAAGGAGAGATCCGGAATAGGTCTCCAAGTGCCCTTTTGAGGAACCAGGAACATCCTGGAATAAAACCCCTTTCCCACTTAGAAAGGGGGACAGACTAAATAGTTCCTTGGTTAACCAGGGATCCTAGAAAGTCTGGGAAATGATGAAATTGCTCTACAGGATGTTGAGGCATCCCTGAAAAATGAGGGAGAGACTTCCATAGCATGAAGTAACCCTGACACATGCTAGAAAGAACCAGAGAGTCTGAAGTGATGACACGACAATTTGGAAGACAAAGGGAAAGCCAAAGACACAAAGGAACCTGGTCTAAAGGGGGGGGGGTTGTCAAAGAGAAGCAGGCTCATCAGATAAAGGAGGTTTCTGGGTCACAGAAATCTGAGAAGCCTTAGCAGAGGGGGCCCACCTACCATCCTTCCTGCCCTTGGAGGCCTGGAGGGGTTGCCTGCGAACAAAAGCAGATCTACAAGGATAATTCCTCTGGAACTTGGGGATAGAAGAGACAAAATATGTTTAAGGTCCTGCAAGGTTTTGCCTTTCTCTTGAACAGGTTAGCAGCAGCAATCTCAAAAAGATGTTTACTATCCAAAGGAGCATCCAACAACTTGGCCTTAATGTCTTCAGGCAGAGACAGGAGACAAAGCCAAGAAAAACGTCTCATGACAGACCCAAAAGCCGCAACACTGGAAGAGGAATCAGCAGCATCAAAGCTACACTTAATAAAGTGGTGAGTCACTTAAGAAGCAGAGCCTAAAATAGATGAGGCAGAAGCGCTGCCTTCATAATCAGGAGGTCAGAAATAACCTGACAAGCCTGAGCAATCAGGACCAGAGCATACCTGGTCATGTGGGTCTGGTTAACTAACAGCCCCGAAGGCCAAAGTAGAAACAGTGTAAATTTTCTTACCAATTCCCTCTATTACTTATCAAAAGGCAAATTTTTGGAAGAGGGCAAGAGCTTAGAAGTTTTGCCAGAAGAGATGGACACCACAGCAGCATCAGCAGAAGGACATTTGAATAAATACTGACAATCTTTGGATTCCTTAGATTAGGTTTCTGATGAGGGGCCTTGGTCCTATTCTTCACAAGTGCCTTTGGCTTATGGGTCCAATGAGGAGGAGTCTGTTACCCTGAGTTTGCTTTTGAGGAACTGTCCTTTGCGGACACAATTGCTAGGGTGATGGAATATTTTAAGTGAGATTGGCAGTTCCACCTATGTTGGCTGCCTTGTCAGCCACTTTCATTGCTGCTTCCAAATCCCCTGACTTTCAGTCTCCTGCTGCTAAGAAACCTGACAGGATCTGCTAAATGGTTTAGGAGTTTCCACCTGAAGCAACACACATCTTCTCTGAATATCAGACACGAGAAAAATCCCACTTAAAATATTCCATCACCCTAGCAATCGTGTCCTCAAAGGACAATCCCTCAAAAGCAAACTCAGGGTAACAGACTCCTCCTCATCAGAACCATAAGCCAAAGACGAAGGCATCTGTGAAGAATAGGACAAAGACCCCTCTTATCAGACACTGAAACCTAATCTGAGGAATCCAGTTCCCTAAGTTGTTTAGAAGGGGCAAATAACCAAGGAAGAGCAGGCACAGACACCTCTTGAGGAGGCTTCAGGGCCATCAAGGCAGAAAACAAGCCATGAGTAAACTCTTGCCATTCCCTTTAAGGATCCTTAGAACAGACTGAAACATGTTTCATTTTTTTGTCCTTTCTTGGAAGGAAATTCACCCCTAACACATACCAGAGGTTCAGACCCTTGGCAACATTCAGTAAGAGAACCGGGAACCTCCTCCCTGACCAGTAGCTACTGAATCAGTCTAGCACCCTCCAGGAGAATCAATCACAGTTCCCCCGTCAACGTTCAGGACAGACACCTGCAAAGCCTCAGAGGTTGTGCGAAAAGTTGGATACAAGCCAGCCACTGATGGGGTAGTGACAGAGGAATCCAATGTAGACTATGAATGACCTAAAGAGCTATTACCTCCTTCTAGAGGGATGTCCAGTGGAGGTTGAACAGCTAATGAATCTGGTTGAGACTTCTTGGCCTTCTTATCTAGTGGGAGTATCTTGGGGTTAAAGGATTATGACTTGGTACCCTGGACTAACAGTTTATGATGTTGGTTTTCAAGATAAATGGCCAGGGAAGACAAACAGCTTCGGAGAGTCTTAGGCACAAACACCTTACAGATACTAAAAAAAATATGGTTGTGGAAAGCATCCAAACAAAAAACAGCACTGTTCGTGACAATCCTTATGGGGAATCTACCTCCTACACTGACATTTTCCCTTCCTGGATGACATGAAATCTAGGTAGCAAAATAAAATACAAGATCAACAAAACAAAAAAAAAAAACACAGGAGGGCACTTATCTGTTGGCTAGGTATTCACACAGCAACAAGGCATTCAGACCAACTAGCAATAATGGCATTCGAACTGGCAGCAAAGATGTTCTGGATAGTTGCGTCTGTATGTCCCTTTTATGCCCTATGTTATGTGTGGGGTGCATAGATGTGATGTATGGCACATACAAGATCATTAGGCTTTGGTATACTGGCCAAGCGGTAGGCTGCCCTGAGTGGGAGATCCCCTCTGTTTAGAATACTGCAACAGTCATATAGAAGTACATCCCAAATTACTGGCTTTTTTTTTGTTCTTCCTGCCAAGCCTCTTCTCAACTTTCTAACATACTCTTGTGTGACAATCCTACTGCAAAACTTAGGTGGGTTCTATAAAAATATGATTCCCCTTTCATATACTGCAATATAATTTATGGAGACTTTACAAGAGAGTGCTCTGCCTTCAAATGTACCACTAGAAAGTACTGTCTAGCACTTACACATTGCAAAATGCAACCGATTCCACAGATACAAACTCCTTCTCTTCCTCCTCCTCATCTGTTTCAGGCTTCCTTGGGGGCTTGCCTTCTATAAGAAACACACCAACAACCTAAACGACAGATGGGGAGAAAGAGAGAGAGCATTTAACACTGAAGATATAAATGAGGCCAATGTTTTCTTGCACCTCTTATGTTCATTCTTTTTTTTAAAGATCACCTTTGTGCAATTTCCTAACTTTGGTGACTACACATGTAGATAAACAATGAAACCATACAGTTAGCACCATTCTGTAAATTACAGACTATCTTCTCTCACACGTGGCACCACACAGTTGGTACCACTAAGTAAATTACACACCACCTTCTCCCATGAGTAATGCCAGTTGGTACCACTATGTAGATTATAAACTGTTTTCATCTCATGATTGACAACGAGCAACAATAAAAGACCATCTTTTATCATTCTAATTGTTCAAATCTCTGTTATTCAAAATTCTAATCTGGTTCCTACTCTAACAGCGAATGCCTGGACTTGTATCAAAATACTGACCAGTTACCCAAAGTTGTACATTTTCATTCACTGCTCAATGGAGTGCTTCACAGTATTTTAATCTTTCTTTTGTCCCAATGGTGTCCCAGTCCCAGCGTAAGATAACACTCTATTCCAGTCATATGCTTGCCCTGTCATACTCATGTCTTTCAGAAGTACAACAGCAAATCTGTAGTTCAGCCTCTAGTCTGTACTCCTGAGCATACCCAGCCGTGCTTTTTGTATTTCAGACATACTGCTGCATTTCTGTGGATGACCTAATGTACTAATGCCTTTCAGCAGATGCTACACTGGCTTAACCCAACTTCCTGCTGCACTTTTGTGCATGTCCAGCTCTACTTTTGGTCCTTCATTCCTGAGCACACTCTTGCATGCTCATATACTTCAGTTGATCCCGTACCTGCTTAACCCAGCCTTTTCCTTGTGCACTCCTGAGCATACCCATTTGTACTTCTATCCTTTACACACACCTGCACTCTTGCACATGCCCAACAGTATAGCTGCACTGCAGAGCATGCTTTGATGTGTTAATACCCTTAACAATTACATGCTGCATCTACCCAGGTCAGCTTCTCCTACCCCACACATCTAGTTATGCTCATGTCTTTCAGAAGTATTTACATGTGTTTACCAGAATGGCCAGCTGTACCCTTTACATTTTCAAATTCAGTCCAACAGACACCATTATTATTAATATCAAGTACAGGCTTAACAAATGTATGAAATTATAAAATGTCTAAACAATAGTAACAACTGTACTAACGCAAGACAATTACAAAGAAAGAACACTAAACAAACTCAAGAACGGTAGTCATAACGAAAATGCCCCAAGCAAAGACACCCAGATGTAGAAAAGTGTGACAAGTTAATACTTAGGATAACAAATGGCATCAAGTGTTTGCAGACTGAATGACTGACATAATGTATGAAATGTATGCAAGGTAAGTGAAAAAGCAAACACAATGAGTGTAGTAGGAAGTGATAAGGTGAGAGATGGGACAATTTGGGAACCTTTGTACTTGGGTAAATTTCAGACATTAGGTAGAATACAAATCTATACTAATGGTGCAGATTTAGAAAAGGACCTTACAGTGGTGGACACAAAAAAGACAGGTATTCATAAGGCAGTGGAGCCTGGGAAGAAACGACCAGGTAATGTAACAATTGTTAACAGCAGATTTACAGATGAGGGTGGGGTGGGGGAGTCTAAGTAAACAAACTAGTACTACTATTGATCATCTGTCATGTTGTTACGTCATAAAACATCACATCCAAAAAATTATATACTTCTGTTGTCAACATTTTTGATATGCTCAAATTGGATTTGTTACATGCTACACTTTGGATTTTGGTTGTATAGCTGGAAAAGGTGCAAAGTCTTGTACCTTTTCACTTTTTTTTTTTTTTTTGAGTTTGTGTGACCTTGAGCTAATTTATCTAGAGACCAGGGGTTTGCAGGCAGAGGTGCACATCAGGAAAAGGCAGGAAAAGGCTTGGATTCATAGCTAACTACTGAGCATGCGATTCCATGGACCCTAGCCCAATTTCCAACTGCCCACAGCACTGCATGATGAATTAAGTGACAGGCAAATGAAAGCTGACAAACTTAAACCTTGGATTACTGGAAGCAACTCATTAACATCTCATAGTTTCAATTATCCATGCTGTCAGTCCATACCTGCCCCCCCCCCCCCAAAAAAAAGCACTTGTGGTACATTGCAAATTTTGGAATATGAGTGACAATAGGTTTAAACTGCACAGGCTGTGAAGGACAAAGGATTTTTACGGATGGGGTAACTGTATCAGTCTTCTAGTCATCTGGAGTAACTCCAGTTTTTATGGTAAGGCCAAGAATGAAGGTTAGTGAATTCAAGACATAGGTGGAAACCTTTTAAAGGAATTTAAGATGTAGGGTGTTAAGAGTCAGGAAGATACTTGGCAGACAAAGCACTGACAAGCCCATAGGCTGAAATGGGAGACAGGGACAGAGAGGCAGAGAACAATCTGAGACTAAAGATTTGGTAGGGTTAAGAGGTATAAACTAAACTGCTAACTGCTGAAGGAGAAGTGGGTTGGGTGAGAAGAGACTTGAGGTGTGTCAGCAGTAAGTGCTTAACCACTGTCCTGTGGGGCCAAAGCCATTTCAACAGGTATACTGCAAAGAATCATGAAGAGGAAGTCACTCCATTGCAGCAAATACACACAAGCATGCACACTGCACACATACCTCTATGGACAATTTAGAGAAGTGCCAATCATTGTTGGGACGTGTAGAACAATGTGTGTGTGCTGTGTCTTTAAGAAGCATATCAAGGACTGAACGTGCTTATATAAATAGCGAGCATGTGCTATACTCAGTGCTATTTTGAGAGTGCAGCCAGAGAGTGAACATGTATGAATGTAATAGCTAGTTTGCTTATAAGTTTATCTAAGTTAAAGTATTAAGTCTCAAGCCTGATGTATCTGTACATAATAAAGTTGCATGAACAGAACCCATGAAGTGTCGCCTATTGTGTCCTGACCAAATGAGTGACATGGAGTCAAAAGGATGCCAGAAACTGATACTTAGAGCCACGAGGTGCAGAGATAACAGTGAAGGTAAACTAAGAGAAATGAGCACGAAAATGAGCCAGGAAAAGCACCAAAGGTACTGAAAAATTGTACAAACAGTTTATTTTATAAAAAAGATGAAACGGAGCACTGCAAGGACACAAAATGCATTATTAAACAAGCAAAAAGGCACAAAAGGTTTATTGATAACGCAAAAAGTTTAAGATTAAGTTATCTGATAAAACGATTGTTAGAAAAGTACATAAAGGGTCACAAATTATCACAGCTTTGCAAAACGAATATATTTAGAGCAAAACAGGCATGTTTAGATAAAACAGGCGCAGGAAAAAACAACGGGCATGAAAAGAGATTAAACGAGCAAAACGAATATAATAAGGGCAAAAAGGGCACAATAAGTGTAAATAAAGCAAGGCAACTGTATGTTTTTTGGGCAAAGTACTGTGTTTGGCATAAATGTGTGTGTGCAAAATAAAGAAAACCAACGTAGAAACCAGAATGTGGTAATAACGAACTCAGCCAGCAGACTCCGAACATTGACACCAAGACTTTATTACTGTAAGCGCTTTCGGTAGAGACGAATCTCCCCACCTTCATCAGACAATAAGACACACTAAGAACACCCATTAAATACATTGCAGTGTTCTAATTATTGCACTAATTGATTAATTGTTTAATTAATTATAGCGACAATTCCTCCATTGAATCAAGTAAAAAATGATACATAAATATTAATACATAAATGTTAATATATAAATGTTAAATAATAATAAATGCTAATAATGATGGTAAATGATTCCATAAAAGCATATTAAATGTACTAAAAATGCATATGAATATAACTATAAATATAAGCATACACATAATGTTTTATATATACAAAGTACAGCCATTTCAAAATGTTTCTTGTGCTGGGTGTGTTCATCTGCAAAATGCTGCCATTCAGTGTGTGGCATGCACTATAAAGAGTTACTTAATGAAGTACCGCCATTTTGGGGAATTTCAGTATGCTGTGTATTGTTTATTTGCAAAGTGCAATTACTTCGAAATGTTTCTTATTCTGAGCTTCTCCTGCCCAGTTCATTCACACAGTGTAGTTATTTAAAATGTTTCATACACTGACAAGAGGTAATTTCTTACAGTACAATGATTTCAAGAGTATTACAGTGCCTGAGAGACTTATTTCGCAAAATTCAGTTATTCAGAGGCTTATTTACAAGTACTGGCATAAGTTTCTGGCATAAGTATATGTGTGTTATGTTCGTGCATATTTGCAAAACCCTTCACTGCTATGTGTTAATATGGCAGGTAGATTTCGAAAACCCTCACGACTTGTAATTGATCAGAATATTGCAGAGAATAAGAGAACATTTGAGCAGAGTACGACATTTCGACATTTTTACACAAGCAGCTTATTCAGACAAAGATGCATGCACTAGGGCATTCATTTTGCTAAACCTAGCTGGATCAGAGGCCACAGAAAGAGAGTGTTAATTTGTGTATGCACCAGCAGTATATGAACGAGAAGGTAATAAACATCATATTGTTGTACAGGCTGAATCAAGGGAAGACCCAGAGTGTTTGAAGTGCAAATTCAGGGAGATGTGTAACCCCCAGACAAATACTAAATTAGAGAGGTGCTTGTTTTGCACAAGAGATCAGAAACATTTGCAGCTTATATAACTGACCTAAGAAACAAAGCCAACACGTGTTGGTTTCGTGACTTAAAAGATGAGTTGATAAAGGACAAGCTTGTGTGTGGTATTAATAGTGCTGCTGTGAGAAAGACTTTGCTTTGTGACAGTGATTTAACACTCAACAAAGCTATAGAGATTTGTCAAATCAATGAAGTTACAGAAAGGCACACAAGTATGCTTGCAAGTGACAAGATTATGGTTTCAACAAGCTCCACAGCAAATGTAGACAGCATGCAACACATTGCAAACAGAAGCAGGCCTAAGTACATGGCAGCCACAGCCCCTGCTGGTTCACCAAAGAAACCATGTAGTTGTCTAGCAAGTTCTAAGAACGGAAAGTACAGTTGTGTACCTACCATAAATGTAGATGTTAGAGTGTATTCACTGCTGCAGTCATTACAATTGGGTTATCCTTCTGGCAGGCTACCCACAGTCGGCCTGAATTCCAAAGTCTAGGTCCGGCGTCGGTTGCTGTCGCCTCTTCACTGACGTCAGTGCACCAGGAGTATAAAAGATGCAGCCAACGCCATTTTCTTCAGTTTTTCTTGCCCCAGATGTCAGGTGCCCCTAAAAGGGTAGGCTAAAAATATGCCAATAAAACATACATGCACCAAAAAATATATCTTCATCTACAAGCAAATACACCACATAGGTTGTATAGAATAGAGAAGAGCAGATAAGTTCCAGCAAAGGTATGGGGGATGGTGGGTGGGTAACCTGGACTGCAACAGTGAATACACTCTAACATTTACATTTATGGTAGGTACACAACTGTACTATGTTCTTCGTGTTTCACTGTTGGTCATTACAATTGGGTTGAATCCCAAAGCTAAGGTTGGGAGGCTGGGGCCAAATAGAATTAGGAGAGGCTATGAGGCCCTGTAGAACTGCAGTGGCAAAGCCTGCCCTGGATTTAGAGTAGAGAGGTAAGTGATGGTGCTTTGTAAAAAGTATGTACTAAACTCCAAGTTAAGATGTCTTTGGTTGGTACTCCTCTGAGGAAGGCTACTGAAGTGGCTGCTGCTCTGGTTGAATGCGGCCTAATGCCCTTAGGCACTGATTTGCCATGCTGTGATAGCAGAAACGAATGCAGTGGCCTATCCACTTTGAAATAGTATACTTCGAGATAGCCCTTCCTTGTGATCCTGCGGCATATGCCACTAGGAGTTGTTCAGTCTTTCTGAAAGCTTTATTTCTGTCCAAGTAGAAGCGTAGCTGCCTGTGAATGTCCAAAGAATGCAGAAGTCTCTCACCCTTATTCTGTGGGTTTGGATAAAAGGTAGGCAAATTAATTCTTTGGTTCAGGGCCACACTGGACACTACCTTAGGCATAAATGTTGGGTTTGTCCTCAGAGAAACCCTGTCAGGATGGAAAATGATAAAAGGCTCCACAGCCATGAGAGCCTGTAACTCTGAGACTCATCTTGCAGAGGTTATTGCTAGGAACAGAGATGTTTTCCAGGATAAAAATGTTACAACAGCTGCAGATGCTGGCTCAAAAGGAGGCAGTGTGAGTTTTTCCAAGACATAATTGAGGTCCCATGCAGGTATTGGTGCTCTCCTTGGAGGTCTTATATTTTTGGCCCCTCTGAGGTACTGCCTTAGCAATGGATGAGAAAAAATTGGTGGTTCTGTATTGTAATGAGCTGAAATGGCAGAGGCATGAATCTTAATTGATGAAACGGATAGGCCTTTGTCCAGCATCTCAGTTAAGTATTGCAAAATCTGAGGAATATTTGGTACAATCATGTCAATTCCTTGTGCCTGGTTCCAAGCACAAAATCTCTTCCATTTTTCTGGTGCTAGGCCTCCAAAATAACATCCATCACCGCTTTAGAGAGAGGTGTGTTTTGAATGGTTACATTATCCACCAATCTGCCAAACTTAAGGTCCTGATTTGGCTGTGCAAGATCTGACCGTTTTGTTGGGTCAATAAGTGAGGAATTTGAGGTAATGTCCAGGCTGGGCATTGAGACAAGTTTTTTAGGATTGGATACCAGTGCTGGCGGGGCCAGTCTGGGGCAATCAGTATCATTTTTGGCTTCTCTTGTCGGACCTTTAGGAGTACCTTGGGGAGGAGAGGCAGTGGAGGAAAGGCATATAGCGTTAAGTTTTTCCAGCTGAAACATAGAGCATCCACTTTCGATGCTTGCTTGTGATATTTCCTTGTGTAGAATCTCTGTAGTTGGCAGTTGTGAGGGAAGGCAAACAGGTCTATGTCAGGGCATCCCCAGTTCCTTATTATCATGCTGAAGACTTGAGGATCCAATTTCCACTCGTGGGGATCCATTAGGTTTCTGCTTAGTTCGTCTGCCAGAGTATTTATCTTTCCTGGCAGGAATTGTGCTTGCAAGTGTACTTGGTAAGTCAATGCTGTGTCCCACAAGGTCATGGCTAGTCTGCAGAGGGGGTAGGAATGTGTGCCTCCCTGCTTGTTTATGTACCACATGACCGTAGTATTGTCCGTCTTTATCAATAGTTGTCCTGGATGAAGTAGATCCTTGAAGGCTGTCCGGGCATTCTGAACAGCTAGCATCTCTTTTTGATTGATAAGTAGATGCATTTGGCTTGTGGACCATGTGCCCTGAATACATCTTCCTGCCATATGGGCCTCCCAGGCATAATCTGATGCATCTGTTGTTAATGTCTGCCTGGCTGTGGGTAAAGTAAAAGACTGTCCCTTGTTGTGGTGACATGCCTTTGCCCACCATCGAAACTCCTGTCGCAAGCAGGGAATGAGGGTAATTTATTGTTCCCAGGCTGTGGCAATGATGTGTCCAAACACTTTTTAGATACCATTGTAGTTTCCTCATATGCAGTCTTGCATATGGAATTAGCAGAATGCAGGATTCCATGAAGCCCAATGCCTGCAGAATTTTTCTTGCAGATAACTGGGTCTTTGTTGCCAACATTTTGAAATAAGTAGTCAGTTGTCTTTGTTTGTCTGGCGTGAAATAAGCCATCTGGGCAGTTGTATTTAAGCTTGCACCCAGGAATAGTATCTCTAGAGAGGGTACTGGTTTTGATTTATTTTCGTTTACTGTGTACCCTAGGCATGTTAGTAATCGTTTTACAAACACCAGGTGCTGTAGTAGAATGTCCCTGTTCTCTGCTTGAATAAGGCAGTCGCCCAAGTAAGGATATATTTGTATTCCTCTTTGTCTGCAAAATGCAATTACTGGAGCCAGGCATTTTGTGAAGACCCTGGGCACAGTAGATAAGCCAAAGGGAAGTGCAGAGAATTGGTAGTGCATTGAGCCAGCTATAAATATGAGGTATCTTCTGCATGATTGTCTGATTGGGACATGCAGGTATGCCTCTTTTAGGTCTAAAGTCACAAGCCAAGCTTTCTTGCCCAGCATGGGCAGAAGCTGCTGCAGAGTCAACATCTTGAATTTCGGAATATCCAGAAATGTGTTTAGAATAGACACGTCCAGTATTGGTCTCCAGGCTTTGTCCTTTCTGGGCACCAAGAACAGTCTTGAGTAAAATCCTTGTCCTTGTTCTTACTGTGGTACTCGCTGGATGGCCCTCATATCCATGAGGGATAAAACTTGTTTTTGTGCCTCTGCCCATTGATTGTGTAGTAGGTCTGGCATGCCGTTTGCCCTTGGCAGGGTGTGAAAATGGAACCTGTAGCCTTGTGTTACTATATTCAAGACCCATTTGTCCTGGGTGATCATGTGCCAATTTTGAAAAGAAAATGCTTGTTTTCCCCCTAAAGGAGCCGCCAGAGTGCTTGGTGCTGGCAAGGGAAAGTCATTGAGACTGTTTCCTGTATGGTTGTGATTTATCTTCTCCGCTTTTGGAGGTAGAAGCACCCCATTGTTTAGACCTGTATGAGCCTCGGGGCTGGGATCTGCCTCTGGGGCATCTATATCTGCCCCTTTGTGGCCTGTCTGACACTGGAAAGGACCAATTATTTGCAGGCCAGTTCGTGCTAAATCTGGGAGGCTGTACCTGTAAGAAATCTTTGACTGTTTTCATAGGTTTAGCTTTGTCCTCCATTTTCTTCAAAACCTCTTCTGCTTTAACACCAAACAAGGTATCATGCTGTAATGGAGCATTAATAATTTTGCTTTAACATGATCAGGCAGATTTTGTTCCTTTAACCAAGCATGCCTCCTAATGACAGAACCCATAACAGCGGCCCTGCAGGAGGCCTCCAGAGAATCAAATCCACATTGCAAAGTATGCTTTCCCACTTGTATAGCTGCATGCAATAAATCCTGCATTTCTTTATTTTCTGCACAATCAGAATTTGTAAACATTTTCTGTTGAAGAAGTGACATAAGATATTGCTGATATTTAAGCATATGAAACTGACAATTAAAGCCCTTACAGCCAAGGTAGCAGAAGTGTAAATCTTTTTCCCCCATCTGTCCAGGGCCCTTGAATCCCTATCAGAGGGGATAGGGTTTTTTGCAGTGGAAGCCTTGATCCCTTTGGGACCCTGAGAGATAGTTTCTGGGTCAGCAGCATGGTTTTTATAAAGAAATTTATGCGAGTCAGGAACTCTGTAATATCTGTCTGGCTTAACAGGAGCTGGTGGTAAAGAGTCAGGTGACAGACTGGACTATGTAAATACATCTACAATGTCTAACACAGGAGGAATAGCAAGGGGCCTGTGCTGAGGTAAGTAAAAGAAAATCTCCGAGTATTTTCTTAGATTCTGAGTACTCTTGGCTCTCCCAGTGGAAGTGTTCCCTCATAGTATGTAGGGTCTCCCCAAAAGAGTAATCCTCAGGAGAGGCTGAAGGGATAGATTCTTAAGCATCGGAATCCTCATAGGGAGGAAGAGAGTATTCCTGTTCAGAAGAAGAATCAGAGGAAATGGAAACCTGATCTGAAGATTCATATTCTGTCTCTTGCCTAGGCCTCTTATCAGGAGAGGGATGGGAACCCCTGATCAAAGTAATTAGGTCTTCGGACATTTTAAGCATCTGTTTTTTAGGCATGGAGGCCTGTCAGGGGGAATGTTGTACTTGTTTCTTTGTCTTTACAGGTGCTTTAGTCTTTGTCTTTGAAGCTAAAGTTGTTTTCACATACAACTGTGCAGGTCTGAAAACACCCTCAGAAGCCGATGCCTGCACAGCGGCTCCGGACCAATCTGAGGGAATAGTTTCCGAGGGTCCAATACCTTGAGTTTCCATCGGCCTAGTCGGCTCCACGTGGGAGTCAGAAGCGGCCTGTGGCTCTGAGGTAGCGGGCATCAGGGGCTGCGAAAGCACCTCACTGAGAACCGGCGACTGGCCTAGCTGAAGCCTTGCCGGTTTTGGACCTTGGATGCCTGTCCTTTTCCTTTTCTTTGCGTTATTTTATAAATTCCGGTAGTCGGTTGCTCCAATGGCATTATATAATTAAATCTTCTGCCAAAATAATGAAATGCAAAATCGTACCGACGCTTAATAGTGCGTTGGTTAAATCTAGCACAAAACCGACAACTAGCAACGTCGTAGTCATTGCCTAGGCAAGGAATACAGTTAGAATGAAAATCCTTATAAGGTATTTGCTTCCCACAAGAAATACAATAATTAACTTTTTCTGACATAGGTCTGGAGCAAGAAAAAAATTTCCCCAACGGAGTACTTAGCTTTAATGAAGACTTCAGATCTGAAATTCGAATTTGAAAATCTCAGGAGTCGGCCGACCGGCACTTGCGAACTGCTTTTGCTTCGGGCACTGCGCGGCAAGAAAGACTGAAGAAAATGGTGTCGGCTGCACCTTTTGTAACCCTGGTGCACTGACGTCAGGGAAGAGGCAACAGCAACAGATGCCGGACGTAGACTTTGGAATTCAGGTTGACTGCGGGTAGCCTGCCAGCAGGATAACCCAATTGTAAAGACCAACAGTGAAACACGATGAACATCAGGTTCAGTGCAGTACAAGCATGAATAAGCAAAACCCACTTTCAACCTTATTGTTAACTGCTGCAATTGTGCTGCCAATCTTGAGTCTGAAAGAGAAATGCTTAGCATTTAGTCAGCAATGCTACAAGTATAAAAAAATGGAATAATTTTCAAAAGTTTTGCAAATCAAGTAAACCTCACACAGTTATAAAGAAAGGTCACTCAAAAAAAAACAAACTGATCAAGTAAAATTGCAGCAGTCTACTTTCTATGTAGATGGTGCATCAGTAGTTGGTGAAAAGGTTGATGCAGTGAATTTATTAATAAGAAATGAAGTGTTTTGTACTTTCCAGATCAATGGTAAATCCACCAAGCTCAAAGTAGACACTGGTTCAAAGTGCAATATGTCAGTAGATACTTTTGCTAAAGTGAGAGCTAATAACTCAATTGTGTCAGCTGAAGGATCCAAAAGTACTTTCATGTTATTTGGCCAAGAAGTGTTACAACACATATGGATCAACAAAAAGACCATACTGAGGGACTCGTGGGATCTATTAAGACAATTAGACCCAGAGTTACCGTATAAGGATACACTGTTTGTGACAATTGACGTGGTGGATTTATTTGGATCGATACCATATGGAAAGGGTATGGAAAGATTTGAAGATGAAGTATTTAAGGACGACAAAATGACACATGATGATAAAATAGCATGTATTGGTTTAATGGACATTATTCTAAGGAACAACTTTTTAGTCCATCAAGGGATTTTACCAACAATCCAATGAGTAGCACTTGTGCCCCTACATTTGCTAATTTGGTCCTCGCTAACTGGGAGGAAGAGTTTGTTTTTACATCGGAATATTTCCAATACTGTATGTTGTATAGAAGATTTCTTGACGACATTATTATTCTGTGGAAAGGGGACCATACTAAGCTTGAAGAATTCTTATTATACATAGGAGAGACAACGGATTTTTTAAAATTCACACACACCACATCCAACACTAATATTGCTTACTTAGACATAGAAATTACTAAAAATTTGAACACCATAGAATCAAAAGTGTATAGAAAAGACACTTATGTCAATTCTTTTCTTCACTTTCAAAGTGGACACCCCAGACACTGTAAAAGAAACCTGGTGAAGGGACAGTTCGTCAGGGGTTCCAGAATGACCAGCACTGACTATGAATTCAAAATGGAATGTGATAAACTGGAACGAATGTTCCTTGAAAGAGGATATCCCAAGGAATTCATCAGGGAATACAGGACTGAGGTGTCCAAAGCTAGAAATGGGAGGTTCAAACCCATATTGGGGCTTAAGGAAGAAATACAAAATCCCTATAAAAACAATTCAGAAAAGAAAGATAATTACCAACAATCACTTATACTAGAGTATAATGCACTCAACAGTAAGGTAAAAGAATTATTTCAAAACGAGTGGGAAAAGTTCAAAGCCTTTACAGACTTGGAAGGACTACTCGATTCTAACCCGAAGGTAGTGTTCAAAAATTCATACAACATAAAAAACTTACTAGAAAAAGGGAATCTAGGACACAAAGGTAAAAGGGGAAATCTTACAAAAATAGGCACATATAAATGTGGAAGATGCAGACAATGTGAGTACATATCCAACCAAGATAAAATTTATTTGGAAAGTAGAAACATTTGGTTACACAGTAAAGGATATTTTAACTGTGAGTCTAAGGGACTAGTCTACTTAGCCACTTGTAAGGGATGCACTTCTTACTATGTGGGGAAGACAGAGCGCACCTTGAAGAAGAGGATATATGAACACATTTATGAAATTGGTAAATGTAAAGAAACCAATGCACTTTATAAGCACTCACTTGTCTGCAGGAAATATAAATATAGTTTTTTTGTGTTGGACCAAATAAAAATCGACATAAGAGGGGGTCCTTGGGAAGAAAACATAGGCTTTAAGGAGTTGTGGTGGCAATTGGTTTTGGAAGCCAATAGACCCCCAGGGTTAAATGAAAACATATCTATTTTACCATTTTTAAAGTTAAAAGCTGCTAAAATATAACTTTGTGAACAATAATAAATATGGTCAGTAGATGGCAGTGTTCATTGTTAGTTAATGAAGTAAGTCTACCTATGAACAAATCCTTTGGAATGCAAACAAATACATTATTTTTGAATGAATTAATTTATATAAATCAAGTAAAGTTCTTTTTAAACAATTGTTTGTTTTTAAATTAAATTAATAATTTATTATTACACATGAAATGAATACAAACGTATTACACAAACATTGGGAAATGTTAAATTGAAGTGGGACTTTTTAATTAGAAGTGAAATACGATTGGTCAACAACAATATGAATTTTGGTATAAAGCTTTGATTTTAAGTATGCATTTTATCTCATGAAGTCTATTGGACGAAAACGCAATATTCAATAAAGCGTTCATTTTGTTTTACAACTGAGGTCGTGCTTTGAATTTTCCACACTCCTGCTTTTCTTTTCTCTTTTATATTGGTATTGGAGCCGTTTTGAAAAGTCTGCCGTATTGACTTTCTTCTTTAATAACTCAATGTGGCCAGTTGTGCAAAAAATGTTGCTTACGGAGGTGAAGAAATTCAAACTGAAGGCTTAGTAGTACTTTCATGTTATTTGGCCAAGAAGTGTTACAATTTGTTATTCTGTGCACTTCGAGGACCTGTGCAGTCATTACTGGGTCTCCAAAACTGTCTGAGAATTAATCTGCTTTCTTTTACTAAAAGAAGCTCATCAGATAAGCACATATCCTAGTTCCAGTTTTACCAAAGCTATTTTCCTCAGAGTATGCTGTTTTCGATGACAAGTTGGGCAAACTTCCAGTTGTGTATTGTATGAAGTTAGTCCCAGAGGTCAGTCTAGTGGTCAGACCAGCAAGAAAAGTCCAGATAGCCATGCAAGACAGAATCAAAGCTTAGTTAGATAAAATGGCGCAGCAAGGTGTAATTTGTCCAGTTACAGAACTAACTGAATGGGTGTCGTCCATGGTAGCAGCTCACAAAAAAGGCTCAGACGAAATCAGAATATGAACTGACCCAAGAGATTTGAACAAAGCATTGAAGTGACTGCATCATCCAATGTGTACACTCAAGGAAGTCACAGCCCTAATATCGAATGCCACTTTTCTTTGGTCTTGGATGTAGAGTTCATTTTTGACAAGTGATGCTTGACCGCAAATCCTCGTTACTGACTACTTTTAGTGCACGGTTGGCAGATATAAATTGCTCAGGATGCCACTTGGAATAAATTCTGCAAGGGAAGTCTTTCGGCGTGCAATGGAGCAAATTTTTTCAGGTTATCCATGTGCCATACAAAGAGATGATTTATTGGTCAGGAGGCAATGGTGAAGCAGAGCAAAAAGTACAGTTGTGTACATTTACCATAAATGTAGATGTTAGAGTGTATTCACTGTTGCAGGCATTACATTTGGGTTATCTGCCTGCAGGTAGCCCTCAGCCGGCCTGATTATCAAAGTCTTGGGTCCTGCATCGGATGCTGTCTCTTCTTCCATGACGTCAGGTAGTCAGGGGTATAAAGCATGCAGCTGACGCCATTACATCAGTTTTTCTTGCCCCAGATGTCAGGTGCCCCCATAATGGGAAGCAATTACATACAAGGTTACACCTCCAACAAAAAGCAAATACACCAGAAAGTTTAAATACAGTAAACAAAAAAGGTACAGCCAATAGAAGTCAGGGGGCTGGAGGGAGGGGAGGGTAACCAGGACTGCAACAGTGAATACACTCGAACATCTACATTTATGGTAAGTGTACACAACTGTACTATGTTTTTCGTGTTTCACTGTTGCAGTCATTACATTTGGATAGATTCCCAAAGCTAAGGATGGGAGGAGGCAGTTAAAGAGCATTAAGACCAGCTATTAAGCCCTGCAAGACTGCAGTGGCAAAAGCAGCTCTGGAATTAGAAAAAATAGGCAAGTGGTAATGCTTGGTGAAGGTATGTACAGAGCTCCAGATAGCAGCTTCTAGGATGTCCCTGGTAGGAACACCTCTGAGAAAGGCTGTTGAAGTAGATACAGCCCTGGTGGAATGTGATCTTATCCCCTGTGGGGTAGGTTTTCCATGGTGCTTATAGCAGAAATTAATGCAATGGCCTATCCACTTAGAAATGGTTTGCTTTGAAATGGCCTTCCCCTCTGCCCCTGCAGCAAAGGCAACTAGCAGCTGTTCAGTTTTCCTGATAGGCTTAAGTTCTGTCCAAATAAAATCTAAGTTGTCTGTGCACGTCCAAAGAGTGCAGTATTTGCTCTCCTTTGTTCTGTGGATTAGAAAAGAAGGTTGGCAAAAGAATGGACTGATTAAGGGCCACAATGGATACCACCCTTGGGCATAAAGGAAGGATTGGTCCTGAGGGACACCCTGTCTGCATGGAAGATGATGAAGGGCTCCACTGCCATGAGGGCCTGCAATTCAGACACTCTTCTTGCTGAAGTGACTGCTAGAAGGAAGGCTGTTTTCCAAGAAAGGAATTTCAACTCTGCAGTTGCAGCTGGCTCAAAAGGAGGTAGAGTGAACTTTCCCAATACAAAGTTAAGGTCCCAGGCTCTTGTAGGGGTTCTCCTGGGTGGTCTTAAATTTTTGGCCCCTCTAAGGAATTGTTCAACAGGGGGTGAGAGAAGAGGGGTTTCTAGTATTGTAATGTGCTGAAATGGCTGAGGCATGAATTTTAATAGATGAGAAGGAAAGGCCCTTGTGGAGTATCTCTGTTAAGTATTGAAGAATATGCGGTATGCTGGGCACTGTTGTGCCCATCCCCAGAGTCTGGCTCCAGGAACAGTATCTTTTCCACTTTCCAACACAGGATTTTCTAGTACTAGGCCTCCTTACTTCCAGAATGACATCCAGCACTTGCTTACTGAGGGATGGTATTGGAGAGCCCAGGTAATTAGCCAGGCTGCAAGGTTCAGGGTTTGAAGCTGGGGGTGCAGAGTCTGGCCCTCCTGCTGAGACAGCAGGGAAGGAGTCTGAGGCAGGTGCCATGGTTCCAGCAGTGACATACTGCGCAAGAGGGAGTACCAGTGTTGACATGGCCAGTCTGGTGCAATGACAACTGTCCTTGGCTTGTCCTGTTTGATCTTTAGCCAAACTTTCGAGAGGAGAGGCGGGGGGGGGCATAAACAGAGGCTTTCCCAGGTGAAGGACAGGGCATCCACTTTCCAAGCTTGTCCGTGGGGAGTCCTTGTGCAGAATTTGTCCAATTGGTAGTTCTGAGGGGAGACAAACAGGTCTATCTCTGGGCTCCCCATTTGTTTCTCAAAATGTTGAATATCTTTGGTTCCAGTTTCCACTCGTGTGGGTTCATGAGACTTCTGCTTAGGTAGTCTGCCAGTGAATTTAGCTTGCCTGGCAGGTATTGAGCTTGTCGGTGCACTTGGTAGCTCAACGCTGTGCTCCACAGAGCCATGGCTAGTCTGCAGAGAGGGTACGAGTGGGTTCCCCCCTGCTTGTTTACATACCATATAACAGTGGTGTTGTCTGTCTTTACCAATAATTGTCCTGGAAGAATATGGTCCTTGAAGGCTGTCAGAGAATTCTGTACAGCTAACATTTCTTTTTGACTGATATGCAGGTGCATTGGACCCGGGTTCTATTTGCCCCGAATGCACTGCCCTGCCAAGTGAGCCAACCATGCATAGTCTGATGAGTCTGTTGTTAGGGTTTGGGAGGCAGGGGGTAGAGTGAATGGCAGTCCCTTGTTGTGGTAGCAGGCCTCTGCCCACCAAAGGAACTCTGTCTTTATACAAGGAATGATATAAATCATCAATTCCAGGTCCTGAGAATGTTGACACGATAGGCTTTTTAGATACTATTGTAGTTTCCTCATATGCAGTCTTGCATATGGAATTAGTAGGATGCAAGAGGCCATGAACCCCAGGGCTTGCAGTATTTTCCTTGCAGACAGCTGGGTCTTTGTGGCCAGTAGTTTGAAGTAAGCTGTCAAATAAACTTGACCACGAGGAGAACGAGATCCAAGAAAGACAGTTGGTTTAATGCAAACAACACAAACAATGAATTCGATTGACCTAGGTTTCGTCCACAAAACTCAGACTTCTTCAGAATACTGAACATACCTCAAACCACACCTTAAATAACAAAATAAATTCACACCATGACACTTAGAATTAAAAACAATTAATTAATTAGCCCAATATATTAACTGTAAAAAATCCTTTGTTAAATTACTTATCATATAAAATAAAATGAAATAAAATCATAAACATATTTAATGGTATATCTAATAAAGCACATTACAATTAAATTGAATATAATAATATTTAAAATTAATTATGTCTATATGTATCTTTTAAAATTGCACATATAAAAAAAGATATATATATATATATATATATATATATATATATATATATATATATTTTTTTTTTTTTAAATAAACGTGAGCTATAGTCACCTGCACTGCTAAACCCTGCCCATAATATGTTTAAGCTTGAGCACAGGCTTAACAGTGCAGTGTTCGTTAAGACCAGGAAAAGTGTGTGCATTCAGTTTCAATTGCCATTTTAACTCACTTAAATCTAAATGCACATCTAAAATCCTACCTTGTTGGTCAAAAATAACCTGCTGCAAGACACAAAATTTAAATGTATGTCCATGGCGAGCAACAATGTGTCTGGCCAAGGCATTAGTAGACTTAAGATGTTTCATATCTAAAAGATGTTCCCTGACCCTCTCTCTAAATTGCCTACAGGTTTTACCTACATAAAAGGCCATACAATGTTGACATTTAGCAAGATAAACAACATTCTTACTATAACCGTTAAAGTGACCAGTAATACAAATATATTGATTATTAACCACCAACTTACTACCCGTTTGTAAAATGTAAGAGCATATGGTACACCTACCACATTTAAAATTGCCCAACAGCCTACTTGTGGTAACGTTATTGTATAATGAACATCTTTCAAAATATTTTTTAAAAGATAAATCTTTCCTAAATACAAATCTAGGTGTATTAGTGAACTTTGATCATACGATTTTATCCAATTGCAAAATACCCCAGTTTTTAACAATCGTCCTTGTAATAAAATCTGAATCCCCATTATAGGTTGAAATAAACATCAAAGGGGCATTCCCTAAAGTTTGTGGTGGAACAGGCCTTACAGAAGTTATTGTAACACTACCAGAATTAAGAATAGATTTATAAAATCCACTATGTCTTTTACCTTGAACCTCATTAAACAATTCCACACATAAATTCTGAGGATAACCTCTTTTCAAAAACAAGGAAGTTATATAATTTAATTTTTCCACAAATTCTATATCATCACTAACCATCCTGGCCGCTCTAACCATCTGGCCTTTAACAATAGCTCTCTTTTGATGGTTAGGATGCCAACTGCTGTACTGAAGATAAGAATTCAAGAAGGTAGACTTCCTATAAATCTTGGATTTAAATCTACCATGTGTCTTATCTAGGGTAAGTCTAACATCCAAGTATGTAATAGTATCAATATTATACTCATGTGTGAACTTTAAAAACCAAACAGTATTGTTAATATATTTAATAAAAGCATCCAATATAACCAATTCACCTTCCCATATGATAAATATATCATCCAAAAATCGTGTATACATTTTAATATACTTACTATATGCACTGGTGAATAAAAAATTATCCTCCCAACATGCCATGATATAATTGGCATATATAGGGGCACATGCGGCTCCCATGGTCACTCCATTACTTTTCCTAAAATAGTGCCCCTCAAAAAATATAAAAATTATTATATAGGACCACTTCCATTAACCTAACCATAATGTTAATTTGGTCTTGCTCAAATATACCTGTTGCTGCCATTTGCTCCTCTAACCATGTCAAACCAGTATCATGAGGAATAACCGTAAACAAATTACATACATCAATGGTGAGAAAAATAATATTACCGTCAATTTTAAAGGCCTTCACTTTCTCTAAAAAATCCCAATAATCTTTAATTATGTGAGGGAAACACTTCAAACCTAATTTCATACGATGGTCCAAATATTGACTAATAAAACAAGTTTTACTTCTCTTACCATCCACAATAGGTCTAAACTGAACATTATCTAGTCCTTTGTGTATTTTGGGGATACCAAAAATTCCACTAACCACTGGATAAGGATTACTCAAATTCATACTCATATTCAGTTATTTCACCCTGAAATAGCATATCCTCCAACACAATATCCACTTTTTTATATGCAATGTTGATTTCATTTATACTGGTTTCATCATAATTATCTTCCATTAACATGGACATCATAATACTGATATAATCATTATTATCTACAATCACCACACCATTGCCTTTATCCGGCTTCATAATACGTATATTGTCAATTTTACCTATAGTTTCAATTAAGGCATACTCTTCATCTGTCATATTACGGTGTGATTGCCTCTTCTGATGTGTAAAATGTTCTCCGATGTTCAATTCACACATTTTTTCAAATGTAGCTCTCATAGGGTTCAAAGGTGGATTAAATGTACTCAGTTTGGACAAACTATCTTGCTTGTCCATTACCTGAGTTGTGTTGGCAGCTTCAAAATGATCCTTCAAGTTCATTTTGCGTATAAACAATTTCAAATCAATAAGTTTGTCTACCAAATAACTTGTTCTACAAGGAACAAAGGTAAAATCTTTAGAAAAAAGATTAACAAAATCAATATTAAAAGAAAACTGGGAATAATTATATAATTTAAAATCATGTGCACTATTTTCAATAATTGTAGGTTTACTTAAAATACCCATCTGTGTCAAATTTAACATGTCTCTCTCTAACTCAAAAATATCCATCCCCGCAGTATTACAAATGGAATTATTAACATCATAACTATAACATACAGTTCCTTCATTGCCAGAATTTTGTTCAATATTGCCAATGGCCCCTAAAGAATCAACATCCTGTATAATACCTAAATCACATAGCTCACTAATTGTATCCACTTCAGTGGACGACTAATACATTTAATGAAGCGACTTGCTTAAAATTAAAAACATCGTTATACACATCTCTATCATCCCCAAGATTGTGACCTTCACGAGGAAAAAATTCAATCAACTTTCCATTACTTTCATTCAACTCAGTATATGTGCTCAAATTTAACAAATCAAAATCAATTTGTGTAACGGAATGTTCGTTTCCCAATATATTATTCGTGTAAAAATCTGAACTAGACATGCCCAATGAATTATTAGTCAAATACTGTTCAACCGCAGTAGTTAAATGCAAATTGTTGCCGGTAGTATTCTTGAAAAGATCGTTTAATTCATCAGAAACATAATAAGATAGTTCAAAAGAACCACCGGACTGATTAAACATATGATTCGTATAGTCAGAGACGGGCTGCTGCTCAGCCAAAACCTTACCCGTCACTTTGTCCACATTTTCTTCCCCCAAAGGAGAAAGACTGTTCATCTTCTTGGTCTCCAATATTCGTTCTGGACATTGTTGGTGGGGTATCTCTTTTTTGGTCGAGCTCCCAATTGACCAAATTCCCTCTCCTTGTATGATAAATTCTTATTTCGAAATCTCTCTGAGCGTCTTTAACTGTCCGCTAAAGGGCTCACAGCGTCAGCATTTGAATCTTTATCTGCTGCTCACAAATCCGGTGTATGCATCACCTCACATTCTGCTTCCTGATTGGATGCCCCCACACGGTTGCTATACCTACCAGGCACAGCCCTTGATTGCAGATACACTTGGCCCGACTCATATACTTTAGTGTCCCTTTGAATTTTATGTAATTTCTTTTGGTA
The DNA here is from genome assembly GCF_019279795.1 of Protopterus annectens. Lineage (NCBI taxonomy): Eukaryota > Metazoa > Chordata > Ceratodontiformes > Protopteridae > Protopterus > Protopterus annectens. The sequence continues at coordinate 175,591,742 of NC_056738.1, forward strand.
AATAGCATCACAACTGCGGTCAACCTCATTCAAGATGTTAATATAGTTGGTATAATAATGTCCGAACAACAAATCCTTGACAATGGCATCATTAATAATTTCAAGTTCAGATAAATAAGCATCAATTTTATATTTGTTATACTTCACCATAATATCCATAATACCTAACCCTGTTTTGTTGAAAAGAATGTGCAATTCATTAATCATATCTTTATTTCTGTCAATCCCATTCGGGTAACACCACACGCGTAAGCCCTTCGGCACCAGTCCAAGTTCAATGTTCTTACACAAATAACTATTTTCCAATTGAGTTCTTCTCAATTTGAAAAGTTTTGTTTCAAAATTCTTAAGCTGTTAAGCCAGAGTCTTATTAACTGCCGTTCCAGATTTGTCAGAAGAATTACCACCAAAATTGAAACTGAAATGGCAATTCTTCCAACGCTCACTATCAACTTGGTCAGGTTCAGATCGCAAAACAGGGGAATTTTTACTGTGACCACTTGTAGTATTGTTCATGTTGCTAATACCTCTGTTAGATAAATTTGGCGTGGCTTGAGTAAGCGGCAAACCCAAACTGCTGCAAGTTGGTAAAGTCGATTCAGTAGGTTGTTTCTCTAATAACACTTTAATTTGAGCAGAATGTTCTTTTAATTGCTCTTTAATTTGTTGCAATAAATCTAAAATATCCACCGAGGAACCAGCATTCGCCATCGAACCAAATACAGCAAAAACCAGGAACCAAAAACCAAAAATGACCACAAGGAGAAAGAGATCCAAGAAAGACAACTGGTTTAATGCAAACAACACAAACAGTGAATTCGATTGACCTAGGTTTCGTCCACAAAACTCGGACTTCTTCAGAATACTGAACATACCTCAAACCACACCTTAAATAACAAAATAAATTCACACCATGACACTTAGAATTAAATTCAATTAAATTGAACCTGTAGGCAATTTAGAGAGAGGGTCAGGGAACATCTTTTAGATATGAAACATCTTAAGTCTACTAATGCCTTGGCCAGACACAGTGTTGCTCACCATGGACATACATTTAAATTTTGTGTCTTGCAGCAGGTTATTTGTGACCAACAAGGTAGGATTTTAGATGTGCATTTAGATTTAAGTGAGTTAAAATGGCAATTGAAACTGAATGCAAACACTTTTCCTGGTCTTAACGAATACTGCACTGTTAAGCTTGTGCTCAAGCTTAAACATATTATGGGCAGGGTTTAGCAGTGCAGGTGACTATAGCTCACATTTATTTAAAATATATATATTTTTTTGGTATGTATTTTATATATATATATATATATATATATATATATATATATATTTTTTTTTTTTTATATATGTACAATTTTAAAAGATACATACAGACATAATTAATTTTAAATATTATTATATTCAAATGTAATGTGCTTTATTAGATATACCATTAAATATGTTTATGATTTTATTTCATTTTATTTTATATGATAGTCTATTAACTGTAAAAAAATCCTCTGTTAAATGACTTAAGTGTCATGGTGTGAATTTATTTTGTTATTTACGGTGTGGTTTGAGGTATGTTCAGTATTCTGAAGAAGTCTGAGTTTTGTGGACGAAACCTAGGTCAATCGAATTCACTGTTTGTGTTGTCTGCATTAAACCAATTGCCTTTCTTGGATCTCGTTCTCCTTGTGGTCATTTTTGGTTTTTGGTTCCTGGTTTTTGTCAAATAAACTTGTTTCTCTGGCGTGAGGTAGGCCATCTGGGAAGTTGTTTTCAAGCATGCTCTCAGGAATACAATTTGTTGGCAGGGTACTTGGTGATATTTCTTTTAGTTTATGGTGTACCCCAGTGAGGTTAGCAGTTTCTTTACAAATGCCAGATGATTTAATAGTATGTCCTGGCTTTCTGCCTGAATTAGACAATCGTCCCGGTATGGGTATATTTCAATATTTCTTTGCCTGCAGAATGCAATGACTGGAACTAGACACTTTGTGAATACCCTGGGTGCAGTAGATAAGCCAAAGGGCAGTGCAGAGAACAGATAGTGCATGTAGCCTGTTCTGAAGCATAGGTATTTTCTGCAAGATTCCCTTATTGAGATGTGCAGGGTAAGCTTCCTTTAAGTTCAATGTTGCCAACCAGGCATTTTTGCCTAGCACGAGAAGCAGCTGATGAAAAGTTAGCATTTTGAATTTTGGGATTATCAAAAATGTGTTTAGAATAGACAGGTCCAGGATAGGACGCCAGGAGTTGTCTTTTCTGGGTACCAGGAAAAGTCCTGAGTAAAAACCTTGTCCCCATTCCTCTGCTGGGACAGGTTGAATAGCCCTGATACTTAGAAGCGAGAGAACCTGCTGTTGAGCCTCTGCCCACTGATTTGGATGTAGGTCTGGCCAACCGTTTGGGGTTGGTAAGGAGTGGAAGTGGAATCTGTATCCTTGGGAAACTATATTTAAAATCCATCTGTGTTAGGTAATGAGTTCCCATTTTTTGCATGCAGGACGATTTTTCCCCCTAAGGGAGCAGACAGTTGAGCAGGGCTTGGAAGGTTTAAGGTTAAGTCATTGTGACAGTTTATCATGGGGGTATCTTACTACTTCCAGCTTTGGAAGTGGGAGCCCCCCACTGCTTAGGCCTGTGAGCACCTTGAGACTGCAGCCTAGGTGGTGTGCTGTTCCTGGGTTTGGACAGAGAAGGCCTGGAAGAGACAGGAAAGGATCAGTTATTAGAAGGCCAATGCCTACTAAATCTGGGAGGCTGTACTTGCAGGAAATCTTTAACAGTTTTCATAGATTTAGCTTTTTCCTCCATCTTTTTAAGTACTTCTTCTGCTTTGTTGCCAAACAGGCGGTCTTGGTTTAAGGGAGCATCCAGTAATTTAGCTTCAACGTGATCTGGCAAATGTTGCTCCCCATGCCTTCTAAGAACAGACCCAGTGACAGCAGCCCTGCAAGAAACGTCTAGTGACAAAACCACATTGCAAAGTATGTTTACCAACTTGTTCGGCAGAATGCATTAAATTCTGTAGTTGTTTATTTTCAGCACAGTCAGGAATCAACATAATTTTCTGTTTAAGTAGTCCAATAATATGCTGCTGATACTTTAACATATGAAAGTGGCAGTTTAAAGGGAGAGTGTCAAGACTCTCTGCTTGTCTGATTGTTTTGATTAGGATGGTAAGTCATGTGATCTTTTTGTTTACATTCAGGCAGCTTTTAGTCTAAGAGCTCAGGTTTCAGTACTTGGGGGGAAGGGTAACTAACACTTCAGGAAATGGCAACAGTTTCCTCTGTGTGCTCCTTTTATCTGCAGCCCGTGCTGATAGGAAAGCTTTAGCAGTCTTTGAAATCTAGTGAAGTAGTGCTTATTTGAGCTACTTTTTTTTTCAGGCAGACACAGCAGTGGACTTTCTTCAATATTTTCTGCAACATAGTTTCTTTGTTGTTTTGATTTAATGATGATGGAAACAGATGCACTGGATGGGTTTTATTGTATTGTCTGGAGCAGTGCTGTGCATTTGCTAATGTAACTGCTCACCAAGGTGCTTTTTACAAACATGTCTCTCTCAGTTTGTTGCGGGAAAATGGAACAACAATTATGGGATCTGTCCAAAGGTGAATAGTATGGAGGGAGAATAACCAGAATGTGTTAGGAAAAGGAACAGAAAGTACAGCGCTTTCAACTGGGATAATCTGTTGTAGATGTCACAGCAATAAGCAAAACAGTCTACAAGTTGTCTTTCGGCTTTTCCCAGTTAGGGGTCGCCACAGCAGAACTCCGGTCCTCTAATGATTGGCAGTAGATTTTCACAAACGCCGAGGTGCCAACTCGACGTCCAACCTTCAACAAAGGCACGCCCACTTACGCATGTCTTTCGAACACCACCCAACCGCAGAGAGGACATGCAGACTCCACACAGAAGGCACTGCCCGCACTCCAGCCGAGAATGGAATGGGAGAACCTCTTGCTGTGAGGCAACAATGCTACCGCTGCACCAAGTAATGAACCAAAAACAGCCAGAAGAGCTGGTTCAAATGTAGACAGAATTAACTTTCCAGTACAAAGTACAGATCCCAAAAAATTGTCACCTGTTTACTAGTCAGCCTTATACACAAATTACTTCTTTGTAGAGCAACTTGAATAAGGTTTGCAGTAGAAACTTAGGAAACAATTATCTCAGAACCAGAGTCATGTACTTGTGATGAAGACATGGGAGAAGCCCTGTCCTTGTTATCAGAATCCTCTGATAAAACATCCTCACAATTTCAAAGGCTGCAAGCTAAGTCATTCATTTTTATTAACATACCCACTGTCTTTAAATGAAATAGGTTTAACCTTTTCTTTTTTTCTAGGGACAACCCTAAGAGGAGACCAACTAAATGGACATTTCAAACCAGAAAACAGATCTTTTACCCTGGCCACCCTGGAAAAAACCTCCAAGAGAAACATCCATGCAAAGTTGATGGTTCTCCCATACCCAGTATGGACACTGGAATAGCCACAAAAGGTATGCCTAAACCCTGGTCCATGGTGCCAAAAAGAACTATGCTAAAAGGTCCTGGTGAAACTAGTCTATGGCCACTGCAGAGTCATCCACCAATGCCCGAGGAGCAGACTGAGTCTACAATACAGGCAAGGGCTCTTTATTTTTTTCTTTTAGATACATGAGGAGGAAGAACCATAGGACCAGAAAGTGCATCCATGTTCCTGCCAAAGGAGAAGCCTGTCATAGCATGATGTAACAGCTTGTTGAACAGACATGAATTTGTATACAGGGGTTGAACCACGGTTTTGGCAACTGTATATCAGTTTTCAGAAGGTTTCCACATCATCAAAGAAAGTGTGAACCTGGCAAAAAAAAAATAAATAAATAATTGTGTAGATAAGTAAGTAGATGAATAAGTAAATAAAAATATTTACACACCCGAACATTCTGAAAGGAAAGAAAAAATAAAACTAAGGTCATATTTCAAAACAGTTGCTTTCAATATAAATCTGCCTTGATGCTGTAAGGCTTGTTCTCATTTTAAGTGACTTCTTTTGGTCTAAGGCCTATCTATAAACAGGCTTACACCAGGGGCCAGACTCCAATTGTCATCTCGCTAAACTGGGAGTCAGTATTCTGGGATTCCGCTAATGTGAAGTAGATCCATATATTAATATATATGTGTGTGTGTGTGTGTGTGTGTGTGTGTGTGTGTGTGTGTGTGTGTGTGTGTGTGTGTGTGTGTGTGTAACTATAAACCATTATAAATTTACTTATTGAAAAAAAAGTCAAATTCCAGCACCTGCACAGTATAGTTGTAAAACTGTATGCAGTGACATGCATGCCATTTATCTGGATGTATGTGTCTGTGTGTGTGTGTGTGTGTGTGTGTATAGATATATAGGTTTATAGGTGATTATTAGGCTAATTGCACAAGAGCCTTTACAAGCCAAGCAAATAATACCCAAGATGTGGCAGTATTATATCTTAATTTACCAGATATGGGATGGGGTGGCATCAGGGTGGTTGGTCTTTGGGTGTTAGAGCCCTGAGTCATTTTCAGAATGCCTCTGTCTGTAAGGGATATGGGAAGTACCTCGGGAGTGAATTTATAGTTCCCCATCCATTTATCCAAATTATTTTTCAAGAGAGTGAAGAGCTGGCTTGGTTTTACAAAGGTGAGAAGTCTATATCATATATGAGGTAGCCTTTGGGATATGAATCTCTCTCTCCAGAAAGTTCTGTTAGAGACCCAAATAAGGTTCATGTCCATGGAATGTGCAACCCTTGTATAATTTTCTTGCAAATATTTAACATTGCCATAAGGGCTGGATCAGAGAATGCCTTGTAAGTCAGGCATAAGTCACCTCGCAATAAATGATGTGAGATGATGCAATAGCCCTATGGTCTTTAGTCAGTCAGCATAAGACGTGTCTTATGCTTTATATTTTTTTAAGTGAGAAACCTCTGTGGATCCTCCAATTTGTGTGAGTGCCTGGTTAGGTTTATGCAGAAGGGAGCAATGTACTCGATTATGAACCTGATGAGGGCAGAGTACAATGGCATTAGGACTTCCTTTGATCTTGATGCAATGCCTTCACTTATAAATTGAGCCACACAGAAGGGATTCCTCACTACCGTAGCTATCTGGTTGCCAAAGTGTAGGTTACTATCTGTGTTCCTAGGTATCTCACCACTGGGTCTACATTTAGGGGTGTGCTGTCAATACTATAATTTGCAGGGATATCTGATTTACCAAATGGTATGATTATGCATTTTTTTAGTATTTAATCAAAGACCATGGTTTTGGCACTAGCCGTTTGTCATTTTTAGACCTATTTGTAGGATGTCAACATTGTCTGGGTATTCAGTGATTGCTCCTGGCTTAAAGTCGATGAAATTGGTGAGCCAGAGGCCTCCAACAGTGGCTTTCACTTCAGTGAAGTATATACCAAACAGGAGGGGTCCCCACACTGACCCTTGTGGGACACCACTAGTAACAGGTTCCTTATCAGAGGTAAATTCAGCTATCTGAGCAACATGTGTCCTGTCAGTGAGCCAGCTTGCTATCCATCTGACGATGTAGAGGTTTATGCCTAACTCAGTAAGTTTATTTATGATCCCTGAGTGGGGGATTGTGTCAAAAATTTTGGTCAGGTCTAGATAAGCGGTGAGTACTGTTTCACTCTAATCCATGGCCCTGGTGACTTTCTCAAAGAAGTCCATCAGATTGAGCAGGCAAGTTCGCCCTTTAACAAAGCCAATTGGGTCTGGTCCAGTGTTTGGCAAGTTCTTATGTTATTATTGATTAGGTCCACAAAAATTCTCTCCATGACCTTGCAGATAAGACTGGTCAAGTTTATGGGCCTGTAGTTGCCTGGGTCATTTGATGGGCCTCCTTGTGCAGAGGGACAACTGTTGCAGACCCCCATTCTTCTGGGACAAAGCCCATCCAGAAGCTGGGGTTAAAAAGGGTTTCTATTGGCCCTGATAGATTCTGTTTTAAGCTATTTAAGAAGCATCCTGGAATGTTGTCAGGACCCTTGAAGTCTATATTTTTGGCTTTAGCGAGTGCAGCAATGACTTGTTCCCTCATAATGACTGGAATGGGGATGGTTTTGGGTAATTCTTTGGCTGTGGAAAGAGCTGGGAACTTTGAACTGACCTTGTGTGCCAGCAGGTGTGCTATAACTTCAGGCTAGGTGTAAGAGTTGCCATTCATGATTAACTTGGCACATTGCTGAGCGTTTCCCCTGAGGTTACAAAAATAATTTAAAAAATGATTATGGTTATCTTTCACTTGGGAGGCTATCTTTGCCTCATAGTTTGCTTTGGCAGATTTCACCAACTCTCTAATTTGTTTGTTTAGAAAGGAGAGTACCTTTTTGCACTGTTTTGTCTGTTCTTTCTTCCTGTTTATGCTACGGGTCCCACCAGAGTGGTTTATTTATGCCAGTAATCATAGGTTTTACTCAGACAGGTACTGCTTTCTCTATACAGCTATGAATGTGGTTGTGCAGTGCTTTTGTGTACAGCTCATAGTAGGCCTCAGTGGCATCTGGGTTTGAAGGGGCTTGGAATTTTAATAAGCTGTCACTTAGTTTGAGGTATTTGGCGTTAAAGTTCTTAACAGGTTTGGAGTTTGATGGGGGTTCTAAGTTAGTTTTAATACTAAAGATAATCATTTTTTGATCTGATCTTAGCAGGGAGGAGTTAATGCATGAGAGGGAGCAGCACCCCCCCCCATGTTTATCAATACTAGGTGTAGGATATTTGTACCTCTAGTTGGGGAGCTAACTAGCTGTTCCAGGGTGTTTGCATTGACACAGTCAAAAAATCTCTGAGCAACTTATGGGATGTATAAGTCTCCCAGTTTTTGGAGGGGGTAGTTGAAGTCATACAAAAACACAGTTGGCCAGCAGATACAGCAATCAAGGCCACAAACACCAAAACAGTAGTGTGGATGAAAAGACTTTATTAAACAGACAGGTTTCGGCAATGAACTGCCTTCTTCAGTGCTGAATAAACGGACATGATAACAATTCTGTAACATGCTAATTTATATATACCCTCAACCAATGAAACCACAGGTATACTCCTGCCAGTCATGAATAAAACATAAACCGGCAATTGCCTGAAATTAGTAAACATTAAATGTGAGACCAAGGCAAAAACACAGTTAAAAAGAAACCATAATAGTATATGTATCTGAATATCACTATAATGACCTAGTAATACACCACATAATAGTGGATAAGAGTATATTGTTATGTGCAGCTACACCATAGAAATGAATAGATTCATTATATATAGAACCACTGTATGTTAACAACAACTGTATAAGCCAAATAAACGTATATTTTATTAGTACGATGGAATCCAACATGAATATACAAATAACATAATGCATCAGAACTTTAAAAAATATCCAAAAAATGAAAAATAATATCCGAAACCAGATAAAATTAAAAATCCAATCATAGAAAAAACATATGCATAAACCCTATAAATGTAATAACAATGGTGAGCAGCAAGTAACCCAATCAAAATGGGAATGTCCCATTCTTCATAAAAATTGTCGTTATAAATGGTCATAGAGTCCTGGTGGAAATAACGCACCCAGAGTGATAATCCAGTATTTTTCTTTATGGTTTAAAATGCTGTGCCATCCTTGAGGATTACTTCTATCACCGATAATTCGGTCAATAACCATAAACATAAATTGGGCTTGCTGATGTTGCAATACATGACGGTAAAGAGCATTTGTTTCCTTCTTGTTCTTGATGTCACTTTGATGTTCATTGATACGAGTCCTGAGTGGTTTTATCTGGTTTCGGATATTATTTTTCATTTTTTGGATATTTTTTAAAGTTTTGATTCATTATGTTATTTGTATATTCATGTTGGATTCCATCGTACTAATAAAATATAGGTTTATTTGGCTTATACAGTTGTTGTTAACATACAGTGGTTCTATATATAATGAATCTATTCATTTCTATGGTGTAGCTGCACATAACAACATACTCTTATCCACTATTATGTGGTGTATTACTAAGTCATTATAGTGATATTCAGATACATATACTATTAAGGTTTCTTTTTAACTGTGTTTTTGTCTTGGTCTCATTTAATGTTTACTAATTTCAGGCAATTGCTGGTTTATGTTTTATTCATGACTGGCAGGAGTATACCTGTGGTTTAATTGGTTGAGGGTATATATAAATTAGCATGTTACAGAATTGTTATCATGTCCGTTTATTCAACACTGAAGAAGGCAGTTCATTGCCAAAACCGGTCTGTTTAATAAAGTCTTTTCATCCACACTACTGTTTTGGTGTTTGTGGCCTTGATTGCTGTATCTGCTGGCCAACTGTATTTTTGTATGGTATCTTCCGGCCGTGCAGCACCCACGCGCACAGCGTTTGGTTTGGTGGTAGTTGAAGTCACTCATAAGTATGGTGTTAGACTGAATGTTAAGAGATTCCAGTAGGTTTAGGGAGGTGTTTTTCCAGATTCATGTTAGGGGATCTGTAGCTAGCAAGGATATGATAAGGGGTCACACCTATAGTTAGTTGGGCATGGAGCAGCTCAAGTGACTCATTTTGTTGGACCAGTCTATCAGTGTACTTCTCCTTTATGAACACTGAGACACCTCCTCCCTTTGTTTTATCCTGAGCTCTGGAGGATCAAAATGTATGAGAGGCATTGTAGCCTTTGAAAGCCGGAGTGCTCGCTATGGTTCTGAAGCATGTTTCTGTGACTTCACATATGTCTGCATTCTCCAGGGTGAGGAGTGCCTCCAGGGAGTGCAGTTCTTTATTTAAACTCCTAGCATTGAGCAGCAGTACTTTGGGGACATTGTGAGTGATTTTTGTTATGTTGGAAGGCTTAACAACTTGGCATGGCCTAAAAAAGGCACTATTAGGATTGATAAAGTTTTTGCCAGTACTTGGAATCTAAGTGGCAACAAGTGCGAACTATCTCTGGCAACACAGTCAGTCATGTTTCCCCAGGCTGACAGACATTGGATCCCCTTGTTGTGACAGCACAGACTAAGCCATTTGTTGAATTCAATCATATTTGCTGGTACTGTGGCATCATCATTGGTAAAGGTAGGATCCTACTCAAGGCTATATTCATACCCACCTGGGACGCATATTCAGAAAGCTCCATCATGTCTTTTCATATAGTCCAGTGAGGTATATCTTAGGGCATTTACTCCCACAGGGACTATGACCTTGTCATACTGGTATTTGTGGTTTAAAGATCTAATTACATGAGTGACCTGGTGGACCCTGGCTCCAGACAGACAGCTCACTGTGATCTTCTCCTTGTTTAGCCTGGTAAGGGGGAACAACAGTATGTCTTACGATGTAATCCTCAGTAACCAGAATGTTTGGCTGTGTGGTGTGCTGTATTATGGGCTTGGAAGTGGGACTACTTTGATTTTCAGAATTATGCACTGTGTGAGGTACTGCCTTTTTTGAATGCACACAGAACCAATGAGAGACTCTTTTAGGAGGTCTTGCAGGTTTGGGTAGATTAGATCTGCCTATGTGGGTCTATATGTTTGTTCCTTAGTGTTGGTAGTGATTTCTTTGAGTGTAATTCTGATGACCTGGTTTGCATTTTTCGTGTCTATATGTTAATGGCTTTGCCTCCAATGACATTGTGCATCTACCTCTCTCACATACTGTGTTTGTTCTGTAATTAAATGGTTGTCAGTGAATATGAAGCAGTTACTACACTGCCACCAGATGTATAAATTGGTTACATTCCTTTGATTTAAAGTCAAAATATCTAAATCCCAAATTATCTAAAAGTCAGAATATCAAAAATTTAGAATCTGCCCTTTCTTTACTTTTGTGCAATTCCAGACTTGGTGTATATATAGTTTCACATGGTGTGGTGGTATTGGGGGACTTCCCCTGCATAAAATAAGTTTTACTCATCAATGTTATAATTTTCAATATGTTGAGTCTAAGATTTTATATATAAATGTATAAAAAAGATACATATATGCTCACATATGAACGTGCACACCTACACTATGCAATCTGACAAATGGGTGCTTAAAACATTACTCTGATTAAGAGTTAAGATATTTGATTGCCAGTGTGCCATTATCAAGCATGTATTTACATTCTCCTTTCATCTTTACCCAGTTTTTGCCATCCTCAATACATTGCCTGTTTCATCAGTCACAATCTGTGCAACTAATGAACTGAATGCGAACCAAGGGAAGAAAAGTAAGCGATTCAGTATAATAAAGCATTAACTCAACAGCACATTACGTTAAAAACACACATAATACAAAATATATACATGCAAACAAAGGCATATACTTAGCACGCAAACAGATAAATGCATACATATGCATATATTTATATGGGTCTGTGTTGTTTGATCGAAATCTCACAATCTCGATCAAGCAACATCGAAACCCATTAAAGAGAAAGTGCACTTTCGCAAAAGCCAGTTCTCTGAAGTGGAAAAAAACAAAACAAAACTGCTTTAAACAGTATTTCACCGGGTGCAAGCCCCCCTGCACCCCCACACCTCCTACTTAAATATACTAACTCAGAGATCGCACTACAGTGGGGAAAAGTATATATTTCCTTATCTCCACTGTAATGCACTTCAGAGAACCGGCTTTTGCAAAAGTGCACTTTTGATTTAGTGCACTTTTGCTTAAATGGGTTCGATCTTCTGATTGTCGAGAAAGTGAGTTTTCGACAATCAGAAGTAGACCCATTTATATACATATTTGTATGCATATATTTATAGACAAACCCAAATGCTCACCTAATCTTTATGAAAGGTCACATGGAAAGACTGGTTGCCAAATTACCACAAAGCTTAAAGCAAAAACCCCACGTAAGAAAGAAATATCCCACATTAGCATAGAGAACAAATAGAACTAAAGAAAAATAAAGTTTAATGTGTGAGAAAATATTGAAATAACTCATCACACAAAGTGCAGTAAAACTGGTAAATGATAAAATATGAAACATGGAGTACAGTAATTTAAAGAATACACCACTGAAACAAAAAGTGCATTAAATACATAATTCCAGCTTATTTGCTCCTCCAGTAGTTACACCTTGCACAAGAGACAACAGAAGTGATTTATCACAGTTTAAATAGGAATCTCCCAAACATAAAAAAGTGCTTCCCTGTCTTTAAAGACCAGTCTCATGAAGGCCATCTTTTTTTCACAAAGGTGATCACTTCTATGAATGACCTCCACAAAACAATCACTCTCTAACATCTCCCACAACAGCAGCCAAATTCAAAAGTCTACTTTTATAAAATCCACTGAGTCTAATTTATAAGCCCACTGTCACCATCACAAAAACATCTTAAATAATACCAATTATTATTCTTAGAAAAATACTGTATTAACCTCACTTTCAAGTGTGACAATACATTCTCAACTGAGGTGAATTCTGTGGAAAGTAACAAACATATAACATTGCCTAAAAAGTACACACAACCACCCCAATCCTTTCAAAAAAAGAAGAAAGAAAGAATGAATGGAAGAAAGAAAGAAAAAGAAAGTAAAAGGAATAAAAAGAAAACCTATACTATTTTCCCAAGTGCATATCCAAGTTAACAAAGTTGAATGAATAAACACATTGCATGAATGGATACATTTTACATTTAAGCTTTGCATTCAATGAACTGAAAATTAGGATCAAATCAGGTTGCATTGTAATCAATGCCTCATTAAGCTGAATACGATTGTTTTCACCTCTGCTGGCACCTATTGTTTAATCCCCTCTGTCCAGGATCAAAAATGCTTAACACATAGGCAAGGATGATGTATAGAAATTTAGCAGAATGCTATATGCAAGCTGTCAGGGGGCTGACCAGAATAAAATATATATATATATATATATATATATATATATATATATATATATATATATATATATATATATAAATAATCAATCAATCATCATCATCTTTCGGCTTTCCCCGTTAGGGGTCGGCACAGCGGATCATCTCTTTCCATTTCTTCCTATCCTCTGCATCTTGGTCTGTCACACCAACCGCCTGCATGTCCTCTCTCACCAAGTCCATAAACCTTATCTTAGGCCTTCCTCTTTTCCTCTTACCTGGCAGCTTCATCCTTAGCATCTTTTTCCCAATATACCCATCATCCCTCCTCAGCACATGTCCAAACCAACATAATCTCGTCTCTCTTGCTTTGTCTCCAAATTGTCCAACATGAGCTGACCCTCTAATATACTGATTCCTAATCCTATCCATCCTAGTCACACAGAGTGCAAATCTTAACATCTTTAACTCTGCCACATCCAGCTCTGACTCCGGCCTTTTTGTCAATGCCACTCTCTCCAACCCATACAACATAGCTGGTCTCACTACCCTCTTGTAGACCTTCCCTTTCACTCTTACTGGTACCAGTCTGTCACAAATCACTCCTGACACTCTTTTCCACCCTGCCTGCACTCTCTTCTTCACCTCTCTTCCACATTCACCATAACTCAGAACTGTTGACCCCAAGTACTTAAACTCGTCCACCTTTGCCAACTCTACTCCCTGCATCCTCACCATTCCTCTACCCTCCCTCTCATTTACACACATATATTCTGTCTTAGCCCTGCTGACCTTCATTCCTCTGCTCTCTAGAGCATATCTCCCCCTCTCCAGAGTCTCCTCAACCTGATTCCTACTCTCACTACAGATCACAATGTCATCTGCAAACATCATAGTCCACGGGGCCTCCTGTCTGATCTCATCTGTCAATCTGTCCATCACCACTGCAAATAAGAAAGGACTCAGAGCTGATCCTTGCTGTAATCCCACCTCCACCTTAAATACTCCTTAATACATTCAACTACCCATCAATCCTTACACTCTTGCAAAGATTTTTCCCAAGGCCTAAAACTTCCCAAAAAAAATTGTAAATTTCCTTCATGAGTTTTTGGGAAACAATGAAAATTAAAAAAAAAAGCCACGAAATTGGTTAGGATTTAATAAATTATAAAAGTTACAAGATACCCATTATACTGATACTATTAATTTTTAAAGAAAAAAAATTTTTACAAAGGTATCAAAAAATACAACTAAAGTTAACAACATTAATGACAGCAGAAGGACCCTGTATGCCCCATATTAATTAAACAATTAGTTGCTAAAAAAAACGTTTCCCCTAAAGACTGCGACTAAAAGAATACTTAAGTAAACTCCTAGGAATAAGAGGAATCTCAAAACCCATACATAAAAACAACAGATAGTGTCAAATAGGAACTGGGAAAAATTAATTAAAAAAAAAAATATTGGAAAAAATTAAAATGTGGAAATAAATAAAAATGGTCACATTCAAGCGACCTGTATTTTGGAAAATCCGCGCCAATACGGTTTTCCCGTAGGAATTAGAGTTGGAAAACCCAATTGGGTAAATTTTTTGGTTTGGTGTGAAAAGATTTTAAAAACAATGCTAACATTCAAAATTAAATTTTACTGTACTAAATACAAACTTACCGGGGGAGAAAAAAATAAATTTAAAAACTAAAATTACATAAAAGTTAAAAAGGAAATGTCCTTCAATCATTCTACTTTAAAAAATTTTTTAAAAAAATAAAGCGAATTATAGTAGCTACCCAAAAGTTAACATTTCCCAAAAAAAACTAGTTAATTTTTAAGGATAATTTCCAGAAAAAAGTAACCACTTTTAATTTTCCCGTGCTGTGATATTAGGTTCCAAACCTTAAGAACTTTATTCAGAGGAAAGTTTTTACCCACGAAACCTCCCCCTAAAAACAAAACATAAAAAACCCCAAAATAAATTTGTTAAACCCTTTTTGTTTTTTAGCCACATTGGGGGAAACCGCTATGGCCCGTCCCAATATAAGGGTGGGGTGGTCATTAATGGCCAAAAATTTTATTGGGCGGGGTTTTTTTAGTTTTTTTCCCCCAATTAGAAACCCAAAAACAATAAAAAATGACCTAAAATGTACTATTAAGAAAATCAAAAATTAAGCTTTAAAAACACCCCAAACCCCCCCCAGGGGAAAGGGAAAGAAGCAAGGGTCCTGAAATTCATTTTTGGAGGTCAAAATGTATAGTTTTTCCCCTTTTAGTCCAGGGAAACCCGCGGGTAAACTGGGTTAAAATGCGGGGGAAAAAAGTTTTAAAACAGGGGGAAACCCCCCTAGTTTTAGTAATGGGGGGATAATCCTAGGAAAGAGACAACTCCAATACTCTTAGAAAATTTAGGCCACCCCTTAGAAATCTTTAATGGGGTACCCAAAACCTTCCCCTGGGAAACCCCTTTGCCTTGGGTCAAAATCAATAAAACCTAAGAAATAGTTTTTTTTACACAGGTTGCCCTGTGAATAAAAAAAGAAACGAATGCGAGACGCCTTCTTTTTTCCGTAAATTAAAAAAAAGCCTTTTACTCTAAAATTCAAAATTTTTCCCCTTTTTTGAGGATCTAAAAAATACAAAAATTTTGGTTTGCCACCTAGAAAACCTTGGAAAAGGAAGGTTGAGAAAAAACCCCCCTTTTAAAAAAAAGGGCTCACTCCAAAGGGGTGAATGAACCCTTTTGCAAATAATGCCCCGGGTTTATGAAAAACAACAGATAGCTGAGGTCAAAATTTTAAGTAATTTTAAACAAAATTAGTCCCCGGGGGGAATTTTTGGGGGTTTTTTTTTCTTTCCCCCTAAGAAAAAGCTTGAAAAAATGAAAAAAATGGGCCAAACAAATCTAAATTGCTGGGTGAATTTTTTTTTAAAGAAGGCCCTTTGTCCAATAACAGTGTTTGGGAATCAAAAGGGCCGAAATTAAATCTTTTGGACCCCAAAAAAAAAACTTTTTTTCTCCATTTTGTAAGGGTTCTGCCCATTCCTTTAAAACTTTTAAATTTAGATGGTTTCCCCAAAAAATTTCCAAGCTGTGTAAAATTGAAGCTTGCGACAGAGAGTCCTTTAGTAAAAATGAGGAACAAGGAAACCTGGGGGCCTTTTTTTTGATCCTTAAATGGGCCCGTGTTGCCACCAAATTGGGGTACAAAAAAACCCTTCCTTTTTGCATTTGCCTTTGGAAGAAGATAAGGTGGAAACAACTGAAGGTTTTTTCCCTGAAAAACAAACACCACTTTAAATGTTGATGAAATTTGTGCAATCTTTGGGCGGGGTTTAGGGGAAAAGAACGTTATTCAGTTCCCCAGAAGCAATTTCTGAAATACTGAAGATATTTCCCTTGGGGGGCCTGATTTGCTGCTTAATACATCTGTAGGGTTTTTCCCCCCCCGAAAGCAGTTGCAGGTTAGGAGTTTAAAAAAATTGGCCTGATAGAGGAAAGAATTGTTCCCCCGGTTGATTACCAAGCATTTTGGGCTGGAAAAAAACCCCCCTGGAAGAAATAATCCTTGCCATTAAGCCTGGACTGTAACTTCCTTAGTTAAGTAATCGTGTCTGGGGGCCCCCGGTACCCCTTTCCTTTAGGAACTCCCCAAGATGTCCAGGATTGTGTTAAAATTACCCCCTTTGGCCTCCAGGGTCCCTTTTTGGTACTTTAGCCCCCCCCCCCAAAATTCCTTTTGAACAAAGGATTTTTGAATGCCCAAAACTTTGGAGTCTGGAACTTTTGGAACCTTCCTTCCCCTTTGAGGGCATTGGGAAGCCCGAAAAAGATTGAAAATCTTTAAGGATGTTTTATCAGCACACTGTGAGTATTATAATTGAAGACCTTTTTTTCCTTAAAAAAGGACTGGGCGCGATTCACTCCCCCCGAAAACCCGTCTTGGGGGTACGAGGACTTTTTCTTTACAGAATCCCCGGCATTTTACTGTTGACTACCAAGCTTGAAATGCCTTTTCTTAGCCAAACAGGCGGTCCAAGAAAGGGTAAATTTAACCTTGAAGCCAATAACTAACTGGAGCCGAAACCCAATCTAGTGATAAACCAAAGGGGTGCAAAAAATTTAAAATCTCCAGTTAAACCCAATACTTTTGAACACCTTTAAAATGAAATAATTCCTTGGGTCCTTCCCCCAGGATCCTTTTCCCCCCAAGGAACAGTTGCGAAATCAAACTTTAACGGGGGTTTAAAATGGAGGATGTAAAACCAAAAAAGGTCCCACTGCCCCTTTTTTGGATAAAAACAAAAAAATCCACCCCTTTCTTAAGGGATTGAATCCCCATTGGGGAAAATGAAAACTTGCTTGGAGTTTTTTCTTTTAAAAACCCGGGTCCTTTAAAGGGGCAGTTAAAAAAACTTAACCATAAGCCAGACCCCCTTTCTTTGGGTTTCCCTTTTCTTTAAAAAAAATCTTCCCCCAAAACTCCAGGTACGGAGCAAAAGGCAGGTCATTTTTGGAAAGGCTGCCCCCTAAACCCAAAAGAGGGTTTTTTTTAAAAGCCCCCCCGGGAAAAACCCTTTAAAAACCCCCAAAAAAAAAAACCCAAAAGGAGCCCCAAAAAATACCACCCGAAAGGGTATCTGTGCCTTGAAAAGCATTTGCAAACAATCTGTTATAAAGTATTTATCCACACCCTTGGTTTGATATCCTAATTTCTTGACCAACTGCTTTCTCCAAAGGTCTCAGCGACCCTCGTGGAAAGATTCCTTGGTTCTCTCACAAGTACAATCTACACATTAATCTGCACTGCAGTCTGATCGGCTTTTCAAATTCACTGCTACCAGCAAGCTAGTCTAGGCACCTTAGCTAGTGGGTCACCTCTGACCATTTGTACAAACTTGATCACTTCTTACCCTTCTGAATTCTCATAACTTCCCTCTTTCCTTACCATTACTCTGAACTTTCAAACTTAAACTCGTCACTTTAAAGGGTCTACTCCTGTCTACATGCTCCCTACTTCATTTCAACATTTCTGCTTAGCCTACGACCTATGCACTCTTCTAGAGCCTACACTATCAAGTCTCCTCAAGGATTTCCTATTTGCAGACAAACATTGCAACATCATAGCCACAGACCCTTCGAATCATCAACTTCATCCACTGGAAATAAGAAAGATCAAGCTATCCTGACAATCCACTCCCCTTAAATGGAATTGATCCCACTTTCTCCCAACTAACCCTTGCATTCTGTCAATCA